>NC_134268.1:187932140-188232140 GCF_031893055.1 Leptodactylus fuscus
TGAAATTATTCTTTTGCATTTAGCAAAGCAATTTCTTGCCAGTTAAACCGAAAATAAGACGGCCCCTGGCTGCTGCATTCATAAGTAGGGTCTTGAGACACGTCCTAATCTGCATTCAGCCAGGAACACATTCACAATAACTGGCTTATCCCTTTATCTGAAATGTTCTACTTTATAGTGGAAATTCCTCAGCATTGTATATGTAGCAGGGTGAAGTCTGAAGAGCTGCCAGTGTTTTAGGACTCACTGAAACTTATTGACTATTTTAGTCCGACCTTCAAGGTCATTGATGACATCTACAGAATAAGGAGTTGTTATGTAAAACAATGCAGATCTTCATATATCCATAGTACTTAAAGTGTATCTGCAGACTATGGGGGTGGAGAGACTATGACAGCCTACAGCCCCTTGGTCAGTTAGAATAATTCTTAAAGGGGCTTTCTGCGGAGATGCACAAGACACTCACATGCGGTCACTTTGCAAACCCATTCAAGTGAATGGGTTTGAAAACTGACTGCCGGGTTTCCGTCTCTTGTCCAGTTTCTCTCGGCAGAAGACAGAAACCCGAAAGTGGAGATCGGGCGCAGGTGTGAACCCGCCCTTAGTGCTATTAATGGGTTAATAAGGGCACTCATATACCTTTAGCCGTGTTTTGAGTGATTTCTGGGTGTCTCTGGGAGCTCCTGGTAACTCCTGCATTTCTTTACATGGTTTAGTTTCCTGCTATTTAACTTCCACACTAACCCAACTCACTTTACTCCCCCCTCCTTCACTCCCTCCCTCCTCTCTCTCTTCCTCCCATACACCCCCTCCTTGTCTCTCTAGCTATCCCACCCACTACTAGCCCTACGGGTTTTGCGCTGCACGCTTACTGTACAGTGCCACATTATCCCCTGGTGGGGAGTTTTTGTATTAATTTTTTTAAAAATTTTTCATGCCGTCCGTTTCCCCATGCCTTGATTAGCACACATACAAATTTTCATGCAATTCCATCCATTGGGTCAGCCTGCACACGACTCCAAACACCTGAGGTCATATTATGGCCTCCCTGTACTTACCTTCCAGGCTTCTTCCTGCGGGACGGCCCCTCCTTCTTTACTGCTTCTACAGGACTCGCTCTTATCCAGTGCTGCTCTGTGCTCTGCAGTGATGATCGACCGTTACTGTGCACGCGTGGGAGCTACGCAGTAGAGGTGGATTATCGGCAGAGTGCAGAGCAGTGTTTGGAGAAGAGGGCGCGCCTATAGAATCAGTAAAGAAGGAAGGGCCGTCCTGCAGGAAGAAGCCTGGAAGATAAGTATGATGGGTGGATGCGGGGAGAGTGGTAGTGATAATCCGATTCCGGAAATGGGGAAATGGATTATCACCAGATGATCACAAAATGATATGGGTAACTATACATTTTTGATTAATTATTTATAAATTAGGAGGGGTGAGGATGTTTAAATTAGTGTAGGGCTTTCCATTTATTTCGGACAACCGCTTTAAAGCTGAGGTCCCATGTTATGGAAACGCAAATTATTTTTTTTTTGCAGATTTTGCTGCCTTTTTTGAGCCAAGAAAGGCTACAGAAGGAATTGAAAATAAATAAGAACTTCCTTTATATTTCCCCATTCCCTTTGTAGCCATTCCTGGCCTAGGCTCAAACAAATACAGCAAAATCTGCAACAAAAAAGGCTGCATTTCCGTAACGTATGCCCTCAGACTAAAGCTTTACGGAAACTGCAGCAGCAAGGAAGACGTGAATAGAGCTTTTTTCATGTTAGAACACCGCCTTTAGCACTTTTAAATATATTTTTATTTCTTTGGCGCCCCCCCTCCCCCCCTTTAATCCTGGTAAAAAGAAAATTTCAAAAACTTTCTGATATACCTTGTGTTTTAATTCCTCACTATAATTCTTTGCTGTCAGCAAATGGGCACATTCTTGTTAATATTCATTTAGAGCCTTCCGCACATTTTTGACACAAAAACAAACCTTACTTTTGTATCTGTCCAAAAAAAACCAGACAGAAATGGATCAATATTTTTTTTTTAACATTGATGTATATGTAAATAGATGGCCATCCATTTGCATCCGCTTTTGCATCCATTAAAAGGTTTTAAAAATAATTGAAATGAATAGAGCCTAAATTTGTTGGGCCACTCTGCTCTGAACACTTTCATATAAAGTGGCTAGCAAAGTGCAGAAGGAACTATCTGGCACATCTTTGGCGCAAGAACGGGATGTGCACCACATATACACCACATTTACAGAATTCCCACATTCCCTACACTGTATCATCAAAATTATGAAGAATTGAGAGACAAAATGTGTTTAGAGAGTTGCTGAGCTCTTCTTTTTTTACAAGAATCCAGAAAACAAGGGGATTCCTGCTCTGATGCCCTGGGGTTCAGATTATTATCTGTCTGTCTCTCTATGGAGACCACTCTAGAAATAATCTCCTATGTCTGACGAAATTCAGAAGTAGACCCTATTCACACGTGCAGTTTTCTGTAATAGAGTAGATGTGAAAGTTATGATAATGGATAAATACATCTGCCATTCATAGCAATTTTTCAAGCCCCTGACCAGAGGCGTAACTAAAGTCTTGTGGGTCCCGATGCAATCTTTTGTCCAGGGCCCCCTACCTCATCGCTACAGTGAATTCTTGATAGTGATGGTTACGGGTAATAAGGGGTTTAATCCACCTTAGTGTGGTTAGTCTAATCTGTGGGTCTCCTTGGTTTACGGGCCAGATGGAAGATGCAATCTCAATACAGATGCCAGTGCTTATGGGCCCCCTAAGGCTCCTGGACCCCAATGCGACTGCACCCTCTGCACCCCCTCAAGTTACATCCCTGCCCCTGACTATGCTATGAGTACCCAATGGACGTTTCCATCAGAACAATCATTTTCATGCAGTTCTTTCGCATGTATTGTAAATGTAACTTTCAGATATGAATGATGCAGGAGTGAACCATGGCTTTCTGTCACCTGAGGCGGCCGTCAGAAAGCCGCCCCCCGAGGAGGGGGCGGAGCCGAACGGAAGGGGCGGGGCCACATGGAGGGGGCGGGGCCGAGCGGAGTGAGCGTCTTTAGCAGGCAGAGAGCAGGCAGGGAGAGGACCTGCTCTCTGACTGAGCGTGAGAGGCGGCCACTGGAGCACCCTCCCCAATCCACTGCTCAGTGACGGTGACCCTAAGCCAGTCCAGGACAGCTTGTCCTGGACTGGCTTAGGTCAGCAAAAATACCGCCCTCCCCGTGGCCCTGGCATAGCACCGCCTGAAGTGGTCGCTTCAGGGCGCCTCATGGGAGGTGCGGCGCTGGAATGATGCCACCAACAATAGCACTGCAGATCCCAAGACACAGCAGGAATCTACTGATATTATGCATTGGCACTAGATGGATCAGTTTCAGACTCTCATCTATAGTCTGTGAGAAGGTGACAGGCAAAGTGTTTGAGTCCAGATATATGTGATATATATATGTGTGGTCCAGGTCCATATGTGTGATCTGGAGTAGGCCTCAGCCTAGGTGTAGATCCTTGATTCATTACTGAGCTAGAAAAAGGCTGCAGTTCCTGCATTCCAGTGAAGTTCCATGAGGTGAAAGGAGTGTATGGTCCTGTCCTGTACCTGAGTCTGGTAAAACAATATTGTACCTGTTTTGTTAGTGTGGCTGGATGCAAGCCACATGTATAGTTAGGTTATCAGTTCTGTTTAGTTAGTTGCTCAAACGAGCAGGTTTTTTTAAATTTTGGTTCTAGCCTGAAGTTTAGGCTGTATTTTGTTTTGCTCATTTTGTGCCTGAAGTCAAGGTTTGTTTATTTTCCTGTTTTTTCTAAATAAACCTGTTATCTGGATATTTTGTGTCCCTGTCTTGACTGTTTGGGTCCGCACCACTGCTTCTACCGAGCTAACTTCCCCAAAAGCCCCATAGTAGTAGCATGGATAGGTTAAATGATGGAAGAGGAAAAATGGGGAACATACCCATACCTCCCAACTTTTGAAGAACCGAAAGAGGGACAAAATGTGCGGCGCGCACATTTAGCCCCGCCCACTTTTGTGTTGTCTCCGCCCACTCGTTAATTTTTCATGTGCCCGCACACAGTATAATCCTCCTACAGTCACCCGTAAATTATATGTCCCCCCTCCATCTCTCCCCCAGTTTCATATACACCCTTCATCTGCCCCCAGTTTCATGTCCCCCTTCCATCTCTGCCCCCAGATTCATGTCCCCACATCTCTGCCCCCAGTTTCATGTCCCCTCCATCTCTGCCCCCAGATTCATGTCTCCACATCTCTGCCCCAGATTCATGTCCCCTCCATCTCTGCCCCCAGATTCATGTCCTCTCCATCTCTTCCCCCAGTGTCATGCCGTCCTCTCCTTCATCTGCCCTCAGTTTCACGTTCCACCTCCACATTACACTTACTTTCTCCTCTGCTCCCTCGCAGCTCTCTGTACGCGTCTCTCACTGACACATATGCGGCTGAAGCAAGGAGCTGACACAGGTCAGCTCCTCGCTTCACCGCTGCGCGCCTCTCTCGCTGACACATATGCGGCTGAAGTGAGGAGCTGACCTGTGTCAGCTCCTCGCTTCGCCGCTGCAGCCGGCTACTGGCATCGTAGACGCGATCATCACATCGCGTCTACAAGCCAGTAGCCGGCGGCAGCGGCGAAGCGAGGAGCTGACACAGGTCAGCTCCTCACTTCAGCCGCATATGTGTCAGCGAGAGAGGCGCGCAGCGGCGAAGCGAGGAGCTGACCTGTGTCACGTCCTTGCTTCAGCCGCATATGTGTTCAACTCAGATCTGCGTCCTCTGGACGCAGATCTGAGTTGAAATCGGGACATACCTCCCTCCAACCGGGACCGCGGGACATGTCACCCAAATCGTGAATGTCCCGCGGAAATCTGGGCGGTTGGGAGGTATGCATACCTGGTATCTGATGCTCATGATATTACGTAGTCAGATAGATAGATAGATAGATAGATAGATAGATAGATAGATAGACAGATATCAGTATTCTTGTGACAAAAATCTTATTAATCATGCTCCATTCCAAGATATAGCCATCCATCTCATAAAATGATGGATTCCCCTATGCCAAGGCACCAGGTTCACTTTAAGAGTCCTTAAGTGAAGTTTTATACCAGTCAAGTGTCATATCACAAGACGTAGATCATTTAGTGAGCTTTCCACTGCTGCTGGATGGATCTGGATACTGTGTGAACCAGTGCTTACAGCTCCATTTCTATATTTACTCCAGTCGCAGCACCTGCCATTTAGCCCCTTAGTGGAGCACTTCAAGCCCAGCAGCCTCGTGTTTAATGTCATTTATTTCAATGTCTTGGGGACACAGGAAATGCCATAAAACGTTCGCTTTACGCAAACAGAGGAAATGTAAATTTGGTGGAATTCATAAACATACGGGCGTATAGGCTAAGTGCTCGCACAAAGCTCTCCATTAACTCTGAAGATCTCTTCCAGCCGCTCTGCACTCATTTCTTACAGCAAAACAATCATCCAATGCGCATTATTCTACCAGAGATTCACAGTCTGAAAAGGCATAATTATAGTTTACAGATGCCGAGTGACAGATCTGCGCTCTATACTTTAATCCAAAAATTGCATGTATTCAGACTATGGGTCAAGAACACATGTCTTAAATCATAATGTTGCTGTAGTTTTGGGTTTTTTCGCCCAGATGTGCCCAATGCAAAGAAGCTGCTGGAAATACACAGTATAAAGCCAGTTTCACATAAGTATATTATGGAAGTATATTTTGCTCATGTATTAGGTCTGTAGGTCTATTGATCGTTGCAATGATGTTGGTTGCTCAGGCCAGGACTCTCTCCATCATATGGGCACAAAAATATGCCGATAATATATCTGCATGCATCTGGCCATAAGGCTTCGTGTTTTACAGACAATGCAGCCTGTGATTGAGAAATCTGAAACTGGATGCATATGGAGGTAAAGTAGAACCCCATGTATCACTATGTCATGGCTCTGTACTACATGGATGTGGCCTTAACTATAATTAGCTTTAGTAGAAACTGTGCTCATCTCTATATTCTTAGTAAAGCCAATAATTTACAATATAACATTGCCAAACATACATCTGTGCCTTAAAGAGGCTGTCTGGCCCCTAATGGATTATTATGCAGATGACCTATCCACAGAATACATTGTCTGTATATGATCTGTGACACCCTGCAGAGACCAGCTCTGGGCATCGGACGTTACAGCAGTGGACAAGGAGCGCACACCATGTAGCATGTCCATAAGGAGCTATGTATATATATCCCATCTCTCCCATTATTCGATAAGGTATTCTGTACTTGGTTCAGATGAAAATTGTCTTTCTAACCTTGAATAGCTTAAAGGGTTATGTCTCAGCTACGTTTCATTCTCATGGACCTCAAGGAATTAATCTTGATGAAATATGACACGGAGAAATGGATCATTGAGAGATGAAAACAAAGGTTTAAAGTTTTTGATGTAACTCCAATCCACTCGAACAACAACATTTTCACCGAGAAACTGGTTTATCTTAATATCATAGACAGGTCTGGGTAGTATATACTATATATATCTATGGTGGGAAACCAGTGCCCAGAATGCAGAAGGTACAATTCTTCCCCAATTACTTTGCCACCATTCTACATCAACCATGTACATAGAAAGGTTTAGGAATCTATGATATATTTTGTGTAATATTCCTGGTGGTCTAGAGAGCATTAGCTGTTCATGCCTAGTGTCTTTGATGACCTGTGGTCCCTACCTTCTGTCTAAAGGTCTAGGATGGCAAAGAGTATACGGTCATGTCTGTGATTTTCTAGGGTACGTATGGGTTAATATCTAATATCACTGGAGGTCTAGGGTGGTTAACACTTAAAGGCCTTTTGTGGACCCAAATGAAGTCTATAACGTCAGGAAACCCAACAAGTACATTTTCTTGCAGCGCCCCCACTGGTAAATTAAGTATCACACAGTTTCCATTGAAATCAATAGGCTGTACTTGTAAAGCTCAAGCATAAATACCAAAGGCTTAGTCTCTGATGATAAGTTAATTGAAAGATATCTTATTTCTTGGAATCCCAGAAATCAGCTGTAATATCTTCAGGAATCCTAGAGAAAGTGTTAAATCTTCCTGCAGCTCCACCACTGGAGAAATGAAGTACTACACAATGTCCACTAAAATGAATGTCTATCTGTATAACGCGCTGACATTCTCAGTCCTCCAGAGTCAGGGATGCTCTTTATAGTCTCTTAATGCTTTGACTGTTTGATGAGCATCATGACCTGGTGACAGCTTTTATTCAGTTACAGATGCCATAAACAGGAGAAACTGTAGACGAATTTTCAGTTTGATGGAATATATATGACGGGTCAGTTCCTCCTGGCAGACAGAGAAGTGATTGTCAGCATTTGGCTATTCACTTACTATTACCGGCATCGCCGCGTGGAATCAGAAGGTTTGGCTGACAACAGATCTGCCTTTGCACTTTTAGGCCGTGATCTTTAACATGGTCTAAATCTGAAAAGATATTAAACTTATCATACATTATAAGCTGTTATCACCTTCTGTGCCAAGTCATTTCCAGCAACATCCCCTGGCAGGAATAGTGTCACACAGTAGGTCATACATAGAAGCCTGAGAAAGCTGACATATAAGGCTGCTGTCATTGCCTTCCAACTTATTGGTTTACATGGAAGCATAGTTTACAGAATCTTAATATGGAAAAATAGACAAATCTTAGAGCATAGGGAAGAAAAGCATGATTGCCTGAAAAAATGTACTTGGGGTAGGGGCATTGTGTCACCCAGGGATATAATACAATGGAAACAGAGTGGATTCTCACTGTAGATGCTGAATGGATAATCCCAGTGGTCTCTGTACCTGCCTGTACGTGTACATGTCTCTTATAGGGAGTCTGTTACCAGGACCGAGCCCTGCAGATGGATAGATTAAAGGTCACCTGAATCAAGCTGCGGTTTCCTCTTGTGAATCTTTGACTCCATTGCCGCAATATCGCCTGATTTGTCAATATGCAAATGAATCTTTGGAGTGACAACACCCTCATTGCTCTGAAAAGCTAATCTGCATATTGACATAAATGGCAATATCTCATCAATACAGGCAGCGATTCACAAGGGGAAAATACTGTTTCATTTGGATAACCCTAACCTATCTATATTTAGGGTTGATATGCTGGGTTCTGATGGCAGACTCCTTTTATGCCCATACACCTTCAATAGTTGTATTCGAAATACTTATTTGTCTGACTGCTATTTGTTATGACCCCATTAAGTTACAATTTACGCTAGGTTCACACCTGCGTTCTGGTCTCCGTTCTGTGCTTTCCGTCTTCTGCATGCCAGAAGATGGAAAGCACAGACCGGGTCCGGTCGTGAGCGGCGGTGAGCGTTTTATGCTCTCCGCCGCGAAACCGGATTTTTTAATCCGGACACAGAGTACTGCATGTCCGACTCTGTGTCTGGATTAAAAAACCCAGTTTCACGGCGGAGAGCATAAAACACTCACTTCCGCTCACGGCCGGACAGCTTTCTCACCCATTCAAATGAATAGGTGAGAGAGACTCCTGCAGGTTTCTGTCTCCTGCTCTGTTTTAGGCAGGAAACGGAAACCTGCAGAACGGACACCTGGGCGCAGATGTGAACGAGCCCTTAGTGAAATAAATTTGCACCAAATATATCTATAAGCAGGCAGATGTGGGCATTGGGAGACGTATCTTATGTGGAGGAAGACGGGGCTCCACAGATATGATGTGAATATAACTTGTAAAACCTCATAGTGGAATGTGAACAAATACATTCTAGATCTCTGCTCGTACATTGTCCTATTCTGCTTAAATATTATATATGTCCAAACATGGTGACTAAGTAGTTAACAAAGAGGGTTTGGATCGGTCTGGACAATATTTGCCTGAATTTTGAATATTCCTCCATTTTCACTACATATTTGCATTAATTGGCTTGTAACATAGTCCAAGAATAATAACTGCGCTAGGCATAGTGCCCCCGTGTACAGCCCAGGGGAATAGGTCAATGCTATATATGCTATATAAATTCTATATAAATGCTATATATATAATGGGCCTCAGTACCAATACAATACAATACAGTTACTATTTAGAAGCATAGCAGTTACACTATATAATTTGATATATCTCTTGTGGAGGATGTCAGCTTGTGTAACCTCCATTTTGTATTTGAGACGTGCTGGCGGCTGCCATTTTGTGAGATCATGCAGCCACCATACCATGAGCTCACAGACTCCATTTTAGATTTTGAGCCCATGTGGACTCACCTTTGTTCAAGAGAACTCACATCCCCCCTCAGCCCTCATGTTATGCTAATTATCCTAGCCAAACCTGTTCCTGTGTATGCAATGTGTTATATACCGCTTCATTGTCATCATTAAAGCAGAACCACCATTTACACCACAGCTGAGTGTAATTTGTGCGCGTCTCTAGCATATACTAATATGTCTTTAACAATTTGGACTTCAATACGGTGATACTTAGAGCGGATTGCGCTCACATCTGTACATATTATTTATATCATATTTGTACCTATGGCATATTCACTGGGTAAAAGTGTCCAAAGGAATGGGGGACGGAGTCTCTTACTAAGACTCAAAGCGTAACTCTGGCCACTAAGCCTTTGACACTTCCTCTCTCCTGAAATGGACTATGGGCCATAGACACATTGGTTTGGAGCAGACCCTATTGACTTCTGTGCTTTTCTAGGCATGCTCTATGACCCGTGCAGAGGTCATTGTGCAGGTAGGGGTAGTAGATAAGATATAAAATCGCTTATTGTGACCACCGGATTCTGTCTTATCTACATATACAAGATAGTAATAATTATTCTATGATGATAAGCGAAGTGTCTACTGCCAAAAGAAATCACCTCCGTATGGCGGCACATCATTAGATTTGGTGGCTAATGTGAGTACTACAGGATTTTTAGGATATTTTAAAATATTAATAATACCATGGAAATTTTTTTTAAAAATACACGTTTGACATGAAAATTTGTTTGAAACAATAGGTCCCTTTCTTTAAGCATACTACGACAGTCTGAACTTTCTGTATATACATACTTGTGCATCTTATCTTACTCTCTAGACACTTATATGCTAACCACAACTCCCCTTAAGTATTTCTCTTGATACACTACTTGCACCCGACTCGTTTTTGACACCACATATGGTAAGTGAGCATGAACAGACTGAGCCAGCAGCTTTAACATCAATGTGTGACTAGCAGGGCTGTCCCAGAGCCAGGAAAAAGCGCAACGCTGGGCAGGAACAGGGAAGCCTGTCATTTCATGTCATGTGCTGTGTGTAATGTGATTTGAGGAAATCACTGGCCCTGCGCCCTGTAACGGGCACCATGCGCATAGTAAATAGACTTGAGAAATCAGGTGAGGGATGACGGGTCTTGTGAGCTTTGTTCTCATTTCCATGTGAATTGCTCAAAATGAACTTTTAGCAATGTATAATGTTCACATGGCCGGTATATTCCTGGCTCTAGGAAATGTAATAGAAGACAGTCACACTCTATTTCCATGAGACGGCCCATGAAGCTGCCAGATAATCAATCGGGATCTAGTACAGTAACACAATATGCCTTAAAAGAAAAATATGTTTAACTTTTTTTCAACTCCTTTCATGAATCAACAATGACAAGATCCAGAGGCTGAAAAGTCTAAAGTCTCACTGCAGTTAATGTATAGATTACCCGTCTATAATAAAGGCAAAACCTTCTTTTAGTGTTTGCTTGGATGCACCGAACCTCGTTCACACGGATCCGCATTCTCCAGCTGTAATGATGTCTGCAACTTGGCACTTATGACTCTGTGCTCCACTATTATATTCAACCTCTATCTGTGCCCTAAGGAGAGATGAAACCATTGCCCTGTACCCAGAATAGTGGGACAGAACCCGAAATGTGGGACTGTCCCAATCAATCCGGGGTGACTGAGGTGGCCCCCACAACCATTGGCCCTATCATTAAAGGGGTTGTCCCATCACAAGGATCCTATCTATACTGCTTGTTAATGTGAATGTAAGACTTTTCCTAAATACATTGCTTCAGCAAAACTGCTTTGTCCACTATATTACTTTATTCTTTTTTTTTTGACACATCCCTTGACTTATCTGGTCATAAGTCAAGTGATGTATCTGCTGCTCTGAGGGGGGAAGGAGGAGGGGCTAAGTGCACAGGAGTGAGCCTGGAGGGGGGGTAGGTTACCCTTTGGGGGGAAGGGGCCGCCAATACAGACCCGGCATCTGCTGTAATAGAGAGGCGGATCTCGGGGAGGGTTAGACGCCGGCACAAATGCCTGCAAAATCGCTACACTCCTGCCCTGCATGAAACCAGCAGCGGCAGGAGCGATGCTGCTATTCCAGGGGGGGGGGGGGAGGGCGGAGGAGCGGAGTAACAGCATCGTTCCTGCCACTGCTGGCTTCATGCAGGGCAGGAGCATAGCGATGTTGCAGGCATCTGTGCCAGCGTCTAACCCTCCCCGGCATCCGCCTCTCTATTACAGCGGATGCTGGGTCTGTATTCGCATTGTGAAGGCTAGACGGGTCTCACCATCTATGAGTGTGCACGCAGGGCCAGCGGCATCTCGCCGCTGGCTTTGCATATGTAGCCCCGCCCACCAATGACGCAACAAAGCAGGAAGACAGAAGATTTTACAGCAACGAAGACTGGTGAGTATGCGACGTGGGAATACCCCTTTAAACCTATCCTGCAAGTCACCACGCAGTTGCCCAACAAGTCCTCTGCTCAAGCTGTCCTCCATGCCAGCTTACTCCCTGAGAGTGTGGGAATGGGCCCTTAAATAGGGGGCCATTCCCAACCTGGGTAACCTGGGCAATACCCAGACATGTCAACTCACCTGGGTTTGCTGGGAGTCTTCCAGTTTTCAGGCCCCCTTACTTAGTCAACCGATACTTTCACCCGGCTGACAGCTTTTTCATTGTTCTTTTTAAAGACTTATTCTATGTAAACGGTTAACGTCTCTGAATGCCTGACATATAGTCACACCGGGGCCCAGGAACCATAGGGGGCCCATAAGCACTGGCATCAGTATTGAGATTGCAGCTTCCATCTGGCCCATAAACCAAGGAGACCCACAGATTACCCCTAACCATATTAAGGTGGATTAAACTCCTTAGCACCTGTAACCATCACTATCAAGAATTCACTGTGGGGATGAGGTAGGGGGCCCGGACAAAAGGTTGCATCAGGGTCCACAAGACTTTAGTTACGCCACTGTATAACAAAATATATAATTCAATGAAAATCATTCACAGCACATAATATAACAATATAATAATAATAATCCCTTGTTGCACTAAACCCTGCTAGTACTGCCATAAGTGCCTGCGCAGTTGGGATAGGGATTTAACCCTTCCCGTGCAATAAGCCAAAAGTTCAAGATGTGCGTCAGCACCGCCTTACAACTGCAAATACCCTAAGTATTGGGACTGGTGACCACCCAAAAAATCCAAAACATTTTAAGATTGAATAAACCTAGAAATTGTTCATGCCAAGAAGGCCGCATGAAGAGCGGAGCAGTGAGGTGGGATTCGCTTCACAATTCACAATTGGCTTTCAAACACTGCAGAGGATAAAAGGACTTAGGTACGGGACGCAGAGGAAATACATGAATGGAAACGATGACAGGACGGCTCTGTGAATCGCTGGCTAGAAACATCATGAAGAAGAATCTTATATAAGAACAATGAGTGAACGACTGAACTGAGATGGAAAAATGTTTAGCGAGCAAATAAGTCAGTGACGGACCTGACAAAAATGTCAGCCAGTAAATGAGGGATGTCATATAGTCATGTCGTCTGTTTATCAGGATGGAAATAAAGGGTTTTAGGGAAACAATTGTAGATGTAAGGTAAAATGCAATAAACAGGGCTATCAGTCACTATGAAGACTCATTGGGAGAGATTTATGAATTACCATTGTGCCATACAAAATGGCGTACATCCCTGCACCACACGTTTGTTTCCTCATCCAACAAAGGTTTCGGCTTAAAGGGATTTTCCTATCAACTTTTTAACTGATGACCAAACCTTACAATAGGCCATCAATTGAAGATCAGCGAAGGTCTAACCCCTGAGTGCTGCTTCCACTCACAGTCCATGTGACATCACATTCAATGGTCACAAGGCCCGCTCGCAGCCCAGTCCCACTTAATGGGCTTTGCTGTAATACTAAGCACAGCTGCTACGAGGTAAGAAGTGAAGAGGCAGCACCACTCACCCAAATCCCGCATCATCAAACAGGTGACTGGCTAGGTGCCTGGGTGTTGGACCCCGCCAATCTTCAACTGATGACCTATGCTAAGAATAGATCATCATTAAACTTGGAAAAGCCCTATCATGTTAGAGGGATGTGGCCTAAAATACGATAATAGTCAGAGTTTATCACCCGTATCCTACACAATTCTGCCATTAAAAAGTTGCATTTATTATGACCTTCTAGACTCATTTACACTAAATTTTTGTGGCATTTTGCATTTTTGCACCGCCCAATACAGCCTGTGGTCAGCCTGTCTGGATGTCTGCACAATAGTTAGCCAAGATTCACATGCCCAAGTTTCACCCATGAAATTCGGCCCGTATATTCGCCAAATTTACCAGCCTGACCTTCATGCCAGGAGAGGGACTAGTAATAGTTATCTATAATACTGTGAGTTTCTGCCTCTCAGTCATATACTGTCCCATACTGTAATCGGTACAGGACAGTATGTTGCTGGGTGGCAGAGACCCCTAGTTAATAAATTTGACACAAATTACAACAATGCAGACTCCAGCGAAAATGACTTTAAAAATATTTAAGATAAATCTTCCAAAATGTGTGCCAAAATTGAGTCAACATTTCTTCTCATATTTTTTTTTTTTTTTAAATGTAGATTGTGAGCCCCACATAGAGCTCACAATGTACATTTTTCCCTATCAGTATGTCTTTTTGGAATATGGGATGGAAATCCATGCAAACACGGGGAGAACATACAAACTCCTTGCAGATGGGTTTTTGCCCTTGGTGGGATTTGAACACCAGGACCCCAGCGCTGCAAGGCTGCAGTGCTAACCACTGAGCCACCGTGTGGCCCCTCTTCTCATATTTTTAGCACAAAGTAAAGCAACTTATGGGCTGTACAAAAGGAACAAACATCCTCTACGCAGACAGTCTTAACCATATCACTAAGCACAATGGAGATTACATTACATCTCTTGAAAACACCAAGTAAAGTTCCGAGGGTAAAATATACAGAAGGACTGCGCTCCTGGAAGGAATACTTTCCCTTGGAATGACCACAATAATCTCTGACTCCATCAGTGTTGGAGGTATACACTCCAAGCAATAGGTCGGGTAGTGTTGGGGATGATGGGATGATTTCCAGATAGAGGGTCGCGTTCAACCGGTGCCCGCCTGGTCAAGAAGAAACCAAGGCCGCAGGAATACAGCAGAAATATCTTGGAACTGCCAAAAGTTCCAAGAAACAAGGCCGGGAATCGCGCTTCTCACAGACACACTGGATACACCGTTAGTTGTAGTACAAAACAGCTTTATTCAAGATAACGCATTTCGGGGTGTGAATTGCTTACGAATAGTATACCCCTTCATCAGATCTAAGTCTGGTGAAAACGAGCAGCCAGACTTAGAGCATAGGGGTATGCTATTCGTAAGCAAGTCACACCCTGAAATGCGTTATACCAGTTCCAAGGTATTTCTCTTGATAGACATTTATTAAACAGATGCCTATTGCCCATCGACTATATAAATTTGGGCAGTAAGTATCTAACCCTGTAAGTTGGTGCACTATGTATCCATCTCTGCAAGGATGTACTGAACCAGGGAGAAGAGTGATTTACATTGATCTCGATATCTACAAGGAAAGCTGTCAACCACTAAATAGGACCGCCCACTGGACTCCTAAGCAAAGTAAAGGCAGGGATGTAAATGAGTAAGTAATGACAGGTTGTACTGAATCTTTTCCCTTAAGACTATATATCCATGCTGCCTGCTGATCAGAAACCATGTTCAACATGTAAGGTTCACTTTAGGCCATGCCATTCCATATTGAGTACAATGTTATTTTAGTTGGCGCAGGGTTTTAAATATTTAATGCTGACATTGTGGCATTGTAATAGATAATAGGTCCCTGCCTAGTCCTTACTCATGACATCTTAAAGGGATGAAAAAGTTATTTATGATATGTTAATGGGAAGAATAACTAAGATGCTTTCAGTGCAAAACTAGTTGTGACTTCAGCGCAGCAGTAAAAGCAGAATGAGTTATGTTCCTGGTTGTTCTACATGACATAAAATGGTTGTTGTGAAAGCAGAGCCGAGCCTGCCAGCGATAATTGGCAATGTAATTTCTCTTTATTGATTTCCATTAGCAGTGATACACTTTTAGGGCTGAAAGAAATAACATCATTATTTTTTAATTATGTTTTTGGAAAGTAACAAAGTGGATTTTGTCTGAAATGCCAACTTGAGATCTGCGATACCACTTGATATATTTATATTTATTTAATAATATTTTATTTTCAGGGTTTTTTTAAACTATTTACTTTATTATTTAAAAAAAAATTAACAAAAAAAAAAAATAAAAGAAAGAAAAAGGAAATAGGAAGTACAAGTACAATACAATATCGGTATGGATGAAACCACAATAATGTCAATAGTGGAATCAAAGAGTCAATAAATCAGGGTCACCAAGCCATACCCTAGAGAAAAACCCAGGAACACAGTTTCAGCATAGATACGATTCTCGTCCCATAAGGACCATGTCTCTGTATAGTTCTCCAATTCGTGGACCATAGCTGTCAAATGTTCCGTAACCCACAGATCTGCTATCCTAGAGTATAGGTCTGCCCGGAATGGTGGGATTGGCCACTCATAAAAATAAGATCAATAAGACATTTAGCAGTGGTGAGACCATGTAGAAGCAGCCTGGTACCTTCTCCGCTCAGGGATTGACGAGGGACACTCAAAAATCTAGGTGGAGCCACAATGCCAACAGATTTCAGGGACTAAATGTATGGACCGGCTGTGGTGTGTGGTACCAATACAGCAGGAGTTTCAATCGGTTCTCCTTGTACAATGTGCATATAGAATTGGTACATGGTCTAGCCCCTATTTTCAGGTTTTAGTAGATTTTTCATCTAAGCAAGTGACAGCATAGAACCAACATACATAAAGGCCAATGTATAATGTCTCTATGCCAGAAAAGTTCGGATTGGATTTGGATTTGTGACTTTTTTAAATGCTGCTTGGTGCAAAAATAATTACAACTGGTGTTATTATACCGCCATTTTGTACCATCCCAATGGACGCTGCTAAACGTTCTACATTGTTTACATATATACACGCTATAATGCACCGCATGTAATATACAGTAGTTATGTGCTACCATGTATATAGGCCTTGTTAGGGTTGTTCCAATAGGAATGAAGGAACACCCCTTCTTTTTGTTGAGCCATGGTCCTGCACAACCCATGGTTGGCTGGGGTAAGGGAAGGAGACTTTGAGCCACCTCATGGCAATCCATTCGAGCCAATAGAGAATGTAGACTTTTGTCGAGTTTCTGCTAGTGAGAGCCATTGCCCATCCTTATGACTGCTGCAGTGCTGAGACAAGAGCGTTACAGACAGGACCCTGTAATCCCACAAGTAGACAGGGAATCCCTGGGATTTATGCATTCATCCCTCATATATGGGGAGAGACAAAAACACAGATACATAGAGGAGTAAGATATCAGGCACTGACTTAGACATCTATATACCAGGTATCCCTTGCTAAAAAACCATTACCTTGGTTCATAGCCACATCCTACAGAGGAACCCCTAATGCACCACTGCACTGTCTGTAGGCTGCGTCCCTTGTGGTTGCATTCAGTGGTGAACCTAGCCTCTCTGCTGCCTGAGGCGGACGATCAAAAGGCACCGTGGACCCTTCCGCTCTATTATGCCCCACACCAATGAACTATTATTATACTCGGGGGTCTGACCCCTGTGGATAATAATCGGAGCCCCAGGGGAGGTGAGGGAAGAATAATAAACAATGTTACTCACCTCTCCACGATCCAATGTTACTCCTAGCAGGCTTCGGGCCTATATGGTAATGTGTCAGATGTCACGTGATCTGGGATATATAGGCCCAAAGCCTGTGCTAGTAGTAACAGGCTATTACTACTAGCACAGGCTTCGGGCCTATATAGTAATATCCCAGACCACGTGATGTCTGACACATTACCATATAGGCCCAAAGCCTCCTAGAAGTAACATCGGATCCCGGAGAGGTGAGTAACCATGTTTATTATGTTCCCTCACCTCCCTGGGGCTCCGATTATTATACTCCCCGAGTATAATAATAGCGGTAGTGGGATCGTGGCCTGGCCCCGGGTTGTGCTGGTTCAGATAAAAAAACAGTTAAAAAAAAAAAATCACCCATGCTGCTGCCCCTCTCTGGTCGGCCGCCCGAGGAGGGCGCTTCACCTTGCCTCATTACAGGTGCACCGCTGCTCTTCATTACTGCAACTACCATCATGGGCTCTTCCGACCATCACTACCTGGTTCACTGAGGCTGAGGACTACCACATCCGGATGTGCCCAGGGGTAACTACCACCAACAAAAGTACTCTGCAGGGTTAGGGCAGCGCACTGAATGTTTTGCCGAGCTGCACCGCTGGATTGTAAATAAGCATTGATCCTAGAATCCATCATGCGGTGGAGTTACCCTTTAAATCCAGGGCACAAATGAACAATTAAGCAATTACCTTCACTTAATGCATTTAATATGATAACTTTGTAAATGTAATGCAGACATAGTAAATCACCGGTGGACTGTAATTCACAGCAGGTCTCACTGTTATTAGATTACTATTAAAACTGGCGCACATGACTCAGGTGTTTTAAAATAAACGATTCTACCGCCAGACGCGTTCCACTTAATCACCGCTCTGAATCTGTGGAAGGAGAGAGTTTACAATGTAATTATTTAATGTGTAATCCGTTCTGCTGATGATCTGGTTTCCAATTCTAGCTCAGTGTGGAAGAAGAGCCTTTCCCTGGATACTGATATGTAGTCGGCAAGTAGGAAAAGTGATTACATAATTATGGCCGTCTCGAGAGGATTCTGCCTTCTTTTTTCAGCTATATTATTAGATTGCAGCTAATTATCCTCCAAGACAATAATGTCCAATAATTTAACCCATGATGACTCATGCTGTTCAATGGTATTATGTTCCAGTTAATAAGTTCCTAAAGAAGGGAAATTTTGGGGAGCAAAATTAGAGCTAGAAATATCAGAGCACTATGCTAAAAGGACCTTTTAATGGACCTTGTTATATACTATTCATATTAGTCTAAAATCCCAGACCAACATATAATACCATATCTTACTATGTAGATATGAAAATTTAGTTGAAGGCTAAGGCCCTATGTAGTGTCCCGTACCAAAAGAGTGCTGCGGGAAAAACCTGCAGTGCTTTTCACGGAAAGTCTACAGATGTTTCCTCTGCAAAAGTTCTGCTTCCATTATACCTATAGGCAAATTGCCCATGTTTCTGTAGGTATAGTTAACATGCTGCAATTTTCAGAACAGCAGCGGTTTTGGAAATTGCAGCATATCAGCAGTGTGTATTTTCCCGCACTGTGGGGATGGATTTAGCTAGATTTACTCTGTGGAGCCCTGGCCAAAGAAGTTTTCCAGGACTATTAGGAACCTCATGTCATAAATGAAAAATCTGGAGGGGTCCAACACCCAGAAACCCCCTATGGATCAGCTGGTTGAAGCAGTTGAGTGCTGATTCCATTTGACAGGCCATGTGACATCACATTTATCGTTCACATGGCCTTATCGCAGCACAACCCCATATTATTAAATGGGATGAGTTTCAATATCAAGTACAGCCTCTATACAATGTACAGTGCTGAGTTTGGTAAGGGCTGAAGAAGCAGCAGCACTCAGTGGAAGGATGCAGCCTCTACATACAGCTGATCACCTGGGAACCCTGATGATGACCTAAGGATAGGTCATCAATTATTTAGCCTGGAAAACCCCTTGAAACTGAATAAATATGTTCAATGTTTAAAGAGGATACATAACTGAATAACAGGAACATAGACAGAGTAGATCTCAATGTAACTGTTAGAGGACAGTTCATGCTCAAGTAGTAGAGAGCAGGGACATGTCATGTGGCTAGAGAGCCAAGCCAGAGGGGGATCTAGTCAGAGTCCCCAGAGGTGGAGAAGAGGACCAAATTCTTACCATTGAGGATACAGCCAGCTCTAGAGTTAGAAGAGAAGAAGGTGGCTATCTTATAGTTTGTGAGTCCAGTCAACAACCGGAGCCACAGTAAAACCAGTGGAACCTGTGTTGGTTCCACCATTGCCTTCCATGTGACGGCCCCCTTACACAGGCCAAGCGGCTAATGAAGGAGGACCTGATATAGACAGTCTGAGAATTGCTCCTGTTTTATTTCACATTAAAGACTTTAGTAAGCTTCTAATAAGTAACAACCTGGTTGACGTACTTGTGCCCTACCCTGCACACGTTACAAGAGCAAAGCCAGCCAAACTCAGACCAGAATGGCTGAATATCTGTGTATATAGCACTCCAGAGTGGTTATGCTTCATAGAATTTATTGAAGTGACACTTGCTTAACACTGCTTGCCTATGTTCATAATTTATAATGCAACGTTTCGGGTTTTTACCCTTCATCAGCAATATGTTTAGTATGACAACAAAAGCTGACGTGTGTAGACAAGAGATGGGAGGTCCATATTATGGAGTTTTTTCCCGGTTGATGGTTTGCAATGCAAGCTAAGTGCATGGTGTGGGCTCTACATTGCTTGCACTGCAATTTCTTGGATATATATGATGGGATGGAACTTGTATCCAGCCACAGAACACTGAACCCAGGAGTACTGCATTATTCTGGATACGTATTTGTGTGTACAAGGGTATTCCAGCTCAGCATACCAAGTTCTTTGTTCTCATTGGAGATACTGTAAGTCACCTGTAGAGGTGCTGTGCGGCCACTTACTCCCCTCTGCCTATTGAGAAAGCATGCATGCTCGGTCAGAATGACTGTACAGTACAAGCATCTAGCTGACAGCTATTGAAGGTGGTTGGGCACTTTGACATACTGGGCTACAGCAGTAAACTGAATACTTGCACCAAAGGAAATTAATAATTTGGCCATTGACATTACATTTATGTCAGACAAACCTGCCAATTTTGTGGGACTGACCATCTAATGCGTATATGGGACTTCCAACTCTCTCCTAATACATAATGTTGCACAAAAGAAGGCTCAGGCAAGTAAATTTCAACTCCCGACAGGACAGCCCATCACCAGAGGTAGGTGGCAACAGCTTATTCTACTCTCATTATTAAAAACACATGCAGACTCATCCGAGTGGAGCTGGTGTATGTATGGAGAGTTATCTAGGAATAGCTTGCATCTGTCAGTAATTTACAAGATGTCCTAGTAATGGGGAATCAGATTTGGGAAGTGTTGCGTATACAATGCAAGGATTCATATCTCCTGTGTGCCGGTGAAGACATAGCACATGCACTTTAATTTTAGGCATCATAGATCATTTCAGGCATCATATAAATCTAGTGGAGGCCCTGTCCATGCCAAACGGGGAAGGGGGAATTGCAATTTTTATATGAAAACTTGTAACTATTTCATGCCTTCTACACTAGAGAACTGGAGCACATGACTTGTTAAAGGAATTTTCCCATCTCACTGTTTCAGCAGTTTGCCTGCTGTTTCTTCTTCTCACTTCCCGTATTTGCCCCCCCCCCCCTCTGCTGAATGGACACTGTGAAGTATCACATATGCAGATCAGATATGCTTGTAGAGAACTGACTCAGTGTTTACATAGAGAGATAGCAGACTTGGCTTTATCAGCAAACTGCAATTAGCTGAACTGATCGTCCTTCCAGCAGAACTATAGATAACAGTGAGAGCAGTGAGTGAAATCACTGGCCCTACAGGTCAATGGTTATGGTAACACTGTGTAAACAATGGGAGGAATAAGCAGGCAAACAAAGCAGCATTTCTATAGCAATATATTTAGGAAAAGTCTCAATTTACATAAGCTACTAGTATAGATATGATCCTTGAGGTGGGACAACCCCTTTAATTCTGTGTCAATAGCATCAATTTAACAGCCCTTTAACGTCTGTTCTGAGTTGCATGCATCACTTGAGCCCTCTTGGCTAGTGTCGGAATGGGGTGCCTAGGGCCCATCAGTAGGATTCTAGTAGAATCCTAGTGGCCCACTATATACTACATGCAATAATTATACAGCCTCCATTTTTTTCAGTATTAACCTTCTGCCAAGACCTTGCCTTAGATTAGGGCCCCTTTAGCTTTGTGAACAAGATGATTGGTGACGGGACCCTGGTCAACCTGTTCTTTGCCTAGCTGTCATCTCAGCCACCGAGCACATCAATATATAATAATGCTCTTTTGCAGGTGTTGGGGGTCCAGGGGTGCACCAGCCCCCCTAGGCCAGGGGCCCACCAGCCCCCCTAGGCCCCCTAGGCCACTGGGAGATTCACCTGCTCCTCTGTGGGCCAGTTCGAGCCTGCACTTAGCACATCGTAGTACCCATGGCTTACATGAATGCTTCTTTTGGCTGCAAGAACTGGTGTCACTCAAGATGAGAGGGCATAAAATTATCATTCTGAAATCCCATTATTTGCTATCGGCAACTCCTCCGTTTTCCCCTTTCACCAAATTTAATAACCCTCCTCCCCAATGTAAACAAGCACATTGGTATTTATAGTGGTAGACAGACCTGTTTTGGTCATGTAATGCTCTCAGTTTAATAACTTTAGTTTCACGGTGCGGGCGGAGGACCCCTTTAACCTGTTCTTGTTACATAAACAGAACTCTATCTACTGTAAATAATCAGACCTTACAAGTGAAGGTCCTTTACAAAGACGCCTCCTACAAAATGTTCTCTCTGATTTCTTGTGCTAAAGGTGGTTTATTTTTAGCAGGCGGTTGTGCTAAATGTTACCATAGTGACTATTGGTCAATATAAACTTAGCCCTGAGTTCGCCAGCATAGGTATACATAGCTCCTCAGCTTAGATCAGGACAGTCTGCCGGCACAGCAATGCCTAAGTGCACGATTAACAACTACAATGTATAGCAAATTCTATAAAAGAACATGAAACACACAAAAAAACACAAAGACAACGTCACCCTGTGCAACAACCAGATTCAAGGTCTCAGAGGAAGTTTAGCCATAAGGATTATTAATGTTTTATAATAAAACTGAAAAAAATGCAAAATATAATAAACACAAATACAATGTTCTGCTGAAAATCATGTGATACTGCTAGTAGCATAGATTTATACACTCCACTATGTTACATATCACATCCTGGTCTTGGGAGAATGCATTGGCTTATAAATAGTTATGGCTGATAAGAAGAAAATATTTCCAATTCTGTAAATCAAGACATGGCACATATCAGTCCATATATAGCAGACTAAATATGTGTCCATGGACTGAAACTTCACAGCAGATTCCTCCAGGGCCAGACTTAAGAGGTATCTAGATAGTGAATAGGCTCATAGCCACATAGTGTACTATTGTGAGCCTTTAAGGCAGTGGTTCTCAACCTTTCTAACGCCGTGACCCGCAATACAGTTCCTCATGTTGCGGTGACCCCATTCAGATTGGATATACCTCCCTTTTGAAGATTAGAAAGAGGGAAAAAATATGCGGCGCCCACTTTTATGTTTTCTCTGCCCATTCTCATTCATTTTTCATGTGCTCCCACACAGTATAATCCTCCTACAGTCACCCGTGCATTATATGTACCCTCGCCATCTCCCCCTAGTTTCATATAACCCCTTCATCTGCCCCCAGTTTCATGTCCCCCATCTCTGCCCCCAGTTTCATGTCCCCATCTCTTCCCCAGTTTCATGTCCCTCCATCTCTGCCTCCAGTGTCATGCCGTGCCCCCCCTTCATCTGCCCACAGTTTCATGTTCCCCCATGTCTTCCCCTAGTTTCATGTCCCCATCTGTTCCCCAGTTTCATGTTCCCCCATCTCTGCTCAGAGCTTCATGTCCCTCCATCTCTGCCCCCAGTGTCATGCCGTCTCCCCCCCCCCTTCACTATGTTCCACCTTAATGTTTAAAACAAAAAACCTCTTATACTCACCTTCCAACGCCGCTCTCTCTCTCCGCAGTCTCGCTCACTAGTTGTAGGCGCGATGTGACGTCATCACATCGCCGCTACACATACAGAAGCCGCAGCAGAGCGTTAAAGCAGGAGCTGGCTGTGACAACTCCTGCTTTAATCGCCTGTGTGTTCAACTCATCGGCGTACTCCGGGCGCCGATCAGTTGAAACCGGGACATACCTTCCACCGACCGGGACGGTTGGGAGGTATGCGTTAGGTGACCCCTGTATTTTGGTCATTCGACCCCCGCTGGGGTTGCGACCCACAGGTTGAGAACCGCTGCTTTAAGGGGTACCTGAGTTATCATTAAAAATGTGTGCAGGGTTTTGCTGGACAGTCTGTTCTATGACTTTATAAGCCTTCATACATGGTGTCCTATCAGTTTCTCTGCTGCTAATAATCACATTATGGCTGCAGCACAGTTTACATTTCTCTGTCAGACAGAGGGTGTGTACAATAAGGAGCAATCTACCCACACCCCTATCTATCATCTCTACTGTCCTGCCATACTGCCAGGAGTAACTGTTCAATAGCAAACAAATAGCTGAGAAAAGTCGAAGTGACCATAAGATAGGAACACAAAACTGCAAATAAATGGCAAATACATGGAGGTAAGCTGGTAAAACACAGAAAAAAACCCCAATATGGGCACATGGTCAGTAAAGCTGCTTGCTGTCTGTGAATAATACTCAATCTGTAGCTAGGCAAGTAGCCAGAAGTAAATACAAACATATAGAAGGGTTTTTTTCTTACATTGTAAGCTGTGATAAAACAGAAGTTTTATTCCTTTGCAGAGAGCAACACTTTGCAGAGGTGTGTGTGTGGGCTGTGAAGAGAATCAACCCCTCCTTTCTACATTCACTGTGTTAAGAGATGACCTATACTCGGCTCCCATTCATATCATCATCTATATTGATACATGTCCATAATATAGAATCGCAGGGTGCCATTGTTCGGGGTCCGTACATAAGTCTTGAAGTAAGGTTTCCTTAAAGTAGTAAAGGTGGTAAATGACATTTACCTAATGCTGACTAAATTTATATGTTTAAAAAAAAATTAAAAAGAAAAATAATCAAGATTTGAATAGGCTTTACACAATTACACTTATAGTATACCTAGGCATGTCTCCTTTCTACAGCAAATCCCCTCCTGTGTCTGCCTTGACTTTGTACTTTATATTTAATATAAAATCTCCCTTAAGATTATACCTTAGAAGTTTAGAATAAAAATAGTCATTTGCAAAAGTCAAGATCAAAGCATTGTGTATAAAACAGCTCGGCCTTTGATGGCTAAATTACATTCCTAGGCAGGTAGGGGATTGAATATCTATGAAAGGCCACCACCACTATGTTGGAGCGCCTTAGATTTTCTATAAACACTTGTCTATGTTTTTCTTCTATCTTCGTAAAATAAGTCGTTTTCTGGGATTCTATGTAATATTATGTATGCAGAGAGAATAAATAAGAGGGTTTTTTATACAAAATCTTTCATCATTTTTCAAGCACAGCATGGTGCCCGACTCTCCCGGTAGCTTCACCGAATCCCAAAATATCTCATCTACTTTGTAACCATTATGGTAAGAACAAATAGGCCAAGGTTCTACGTTGCAGAAATGCAGCTTTTTTGTTGCAGATTCTGCTGTGGTTTTTTGAGCCAAAGCCAAGAATGGCTACAACAGGAATGGGAAATATATAGGAAGTTCTTATACTTCTTCCTTCTGCTAAATCCACTCCTGGCTTTGGCTGAAAAAAATGCAACATAAAGAGCTGAGTTTCCGTAACGTGGGGCTTCGGCCATAGTCAAGATTCTTAATGGTCCATTCACATGGAGGAAAAGGGTGAGGAATTTGGTGTGGAATTTCAGTGCTCAAAAAAAAGCCTCCCATTGACTTCAATGGGTTCCTTTTTCTGAAATTCCTCACCATTTTCCTCCATGTGAATGGACCCTTGCAGTTTTTGAAGCCAAGACCAGGTATGGATCATAAAGGATGGGTACCTATATATGACAGATGGTGATACTTCTCTTTTTTTTTTTTCAATTCATTACTGGTTTTGGCTTTAAAAACTGCATCAAAAACCTGGATGTGTGTCCTTACCCTTATTCGACTGTCAGCTTCGGACATATACTAATATTTACCGTTTCCATATGCCACATATAGATAAATAGACATGACAAAAACAGTATAGTAAAGCAAGCTGCTAGTTATGGAAACAATGCCGCTTGTTGTACTATGGTAACTCCTGGTTACTTCCTTGGTAGTTATAGAAGCAGTGTAGAATGGTCATGTTCAGCTGTTTCCAAAACCCTTAGGGTAAGTTCAAATGGAGATTTTTGGTCAGGATTTTGAGGCCATATCCGCCTCAAAATCCTGACCAAAAAGATGGCTCCCATTGAAATCAATGGGAGCTGGTCATGGGCTTTTTCCGTGAGCCGGCTTCTACCTGCTCCTGGAAAAAGAAGTGAGATGCTCATTCTTCAGGCCGTTTCTCCTTGCAATTCGGCCTGAAGACACTCCCTCCTCCGGACTAGGCCCATTCATCCCTTTATAAATTCTGATCTATGGGGCTTCCAAATCCATTCCATTATGATAATACAGAGCAGAATAGGACCTGGTCTATATACATTTTATATTATTGGAGCAGAATGGGTCTGGAAGCCCCATAGATGTGAATGCATCACAGAATGCAGTTGGATATCGCCTAACTCCATTCTGTGATAAAGTCGGCCCCCAACTCAGATGCACATACAGTTCTAAAGCGTTTTTATAAAGTGTTTTTCCCATCTTGGTAAATCATTTCTGAAACGAGAATGATGGCTCTTAAGTCTTGACCACCAGAGCAGGAGAGGCGAGTAGTGCTGCTCTACACAGTGTAACTAAATGTGCTACGCTGTTTCTGTAGCTCCCAATCACTTCTATAGGAAATACAGAAACATTATAAAGCAGAACTGCTCACCTTTTTCCATAATGCCTTGGTTGTTATGACTTATAAGCATGGCAATTTGCTGTGATGAAAAGGACCCTTTAACATTGGTCTGCATTGCACACATCAGGTACATACATGCTGTGATTTCCAAAACTGCGCAGGTGTGTCCGCGCAGTGGTTTTTCCCACAAAGAGAATGGGATGACAATTACTGTAAAACGCCACAATTTATCCCACAGCATTTCTGCTGCGGGCAAATTGTGGCGTTTCTGACCCGTGAGGTCCCGGCCTAAAGCATTAGGAATAAAAAGTAGATTTCTTCGAATGTGAAGTTACTAAAAAAAAACAAAACCCAGACACTAACTTAGACAAACTTTTTGCTGCCATTTTGAATCAGAATTTGTTCATCCTATATTTAAGAGCAGGCCTAAGTATACATGTGTTATGTACTTTTTTTATATTGAAGAGTGAATTATTTTTTTACTTAAAGAGAACTTTTCACCACCTTCACCAACACTTCACATCCCTCTTATTATGCGCCGCTACAATGATTCTGGCGCAATTTTTATTTTTGTCTCTGGCCCCCTAACATTGCTGAGCAATTGGTGCTGGTATTTTTAGCACCTGATATTATAATAAGGCTCTAGGTGGGTGGTCCTAGTCTGAGACTGCCCACCTGACAGCAGAGAGGATAATTGTGCTGATAATAACTGCACTGATTGCTCAGGAATGGTGGGGGCTAGAGGAAAAATTCTTACTGTAACCAAATCAGTTGAGTAGCAGCTATTGAACGATGCAAAGGGCTAGAGATTGTGGAGGTGGTGAAAGTTCCTCTGTAAAAGTGGGCCACCTTTACTGAAATGTCACTAATTCAATAACATATACATTTACATTCCCATTAATATCATTACCTGAAATGACTTCCAATACAAGTGACTGAGGGAGCGATTGAGGTCATGGGGGACAGCGAGTATTAGAAGATCTAACTCCTTATCTCTGCTGCCCTGTAAGAATATGGGCAGTACATTATTGCTTTTAATAGTGGAAAGATAAATTATGTTGTAATAGGCTGACGACCATCACACCAGATCTTCTCCTTCCTCCATTAATAATATACAGGTGGTGTTCTGTGGAGAAGTGCCAAATGACCCTTGAGACTACAGAAACAAAGGGTTCCAGCAGCCCCATATCACCTAGACCATTAACTTAAGTGACCCCTAGGTACGTATGGAGAAGTCGGGAGAAAAAGTTGCCATCTAAAGACGGTATAGGTATAGCCATGGGTAGATCAGTCAGCTGGCCAAGGAACCTACATAAAAAGGATTGTATACACAGACATGCACAATATGATCAATGCTGACAGCCACTATACACAATGTACTGCCATACTGGGGAACTTCAATCTTCCACTGAAACAATAAAAATGTTGTAATTCTCAGTGGATTTCCAAAATGAAGAAAAACCTGAAAGCTATCTAACACTTTGCCAAACAGCGCATCACTCTGTATAACCACAAAGGAAACATCAGTGCGCTCCTGTCACTTATCCAAGTATTATTACACTCAGGATTCATTTAGAAATTAGCAGCTTTCCTAAATTATAGAGAAAGTTAAAATGGCAAACGGCTTGAAATATATTCTCATCTAATATACTGTATTGCATATAGAGCACCACAGTGTCAGATCAAAGGGACTACCATTCATTTTTATAGCATAAGTTCACATCCACTTTGAAATTGGTTTCTTCACGAATAAGACTGACCCAGCAGTGAGATTATACGCGATTACGAGAATGGGGACCCGCAAGTGCCCCCCAGGGCCCTACTGCTCTATTTACTTTTATAGGACTCCTGGAACTGCGACAGCATAGCCATCACTGCGCTATTCACATAGCGGCACATAAGGACACTTTTAGACCCCTCTTCTTGTGATCCCTTGAGGTCCCAGCAGTTTCACCTCCAGTGATCAGACGCTTATCCCATATCCACATTAGTCATAGCATTACTGGGAAGATCCCTTTAATTTCATCATAATCTTTGTTGTTATGATATCACATATAGGACATATGATCAGTAAGGTTATTTGTGACTCATCTCATCAGTTATAATCTCTAGTTTTTTTGGGTCCATCATAGTGTCAAAGCATGGAGTATCCACTGGTGTGACCTAGCAACCTATATCGCTTCCACACAACCTTTGCAAAACTGCCTTGAAAGAAACTTTAAGTTACAGGAGCAGCGCTCCTCAGCCCTGGGAAAAAAGCAGTGCTGTATAACCGCCAAAGGCACTATGTCACTGGATGTCATCATTGCACGCTGTATACAATATATCATTCTGTACTGAGTGCTTCATGAATGAATGAACACTCTATCTACAGGGCAACCTCCCCAAAAGACCACCTCTTTGAAGAAGACCACCCCCTTATTCATACAGATTTTGCATTTCACCATATATTATGCATACTGGCTGTCTGCTTTGTGAAGACTACCTTCCTTGCAGAATACATTTTAAAGCAAATTTGGGTGGTCGTAGTGATGTTTCACTATCTATCTATCTATCTATCTATCTATCTATCTATCTATCTATCTATCGTAAACATCAACATTGCAACAGCACTTCACTATCACCAAAAAAATACATGAAAATGAGGTTCTTGGTCCACATTTTGATCAAATTGTGTAAGCCCATCTGCCTATCTACCTATCTATCCATCCATCTACTTCTCTGCTCTTAACATATGTGCAAGATTGTTCTAGTTTGCAATTGCACGGCAAATATCTTTGTATTATATTGGCAGATAAGAGTAGACATAGAAAGAACTGTCTGCACAAGGTATATTATGAAGCCAAAGTAAATTTGTATATGCAAAACCTTAACACAAGAAGGTGTTTATATCGTACCTAGGAGTCCATGGGGTTCTGATTGACGTCTCTCTGCGCCCCGTCCCTGATCCTTTCGTTTCTTGCTACCTCTCAGACTGCCAAAACGCTTCATCAGGGGCAGTGAGTAATGCTACTTCAGCAGATCATATCCAATACAAAACCAAAAAGAAATACAATATAAAAAGTGCCAAAATCTACGCCGTATATAAATGAGGGAAAAAGGCAAAAATTGGAGAACGTGGAGAAATCCACTTGTGGATTGACTTCTTGGAGTTTAGGAAGTGGCGTGGAGAATCTGGCAGGCAGGCTGCATCGCAGGCTCGGCTATAGATCTGCAACTCACACACTGAATTCTTCTCCTTAAGTGGTGAAACAGGCTGCAGATACCATACAAGATCTTCCTGCTTGGGGAAGGTCAGTGTCGACTGATAAGACTCCTTTTATAAAATTCCACATCAGGAAAGCCAGGCAGGGGATTGTCATGTGCGGGTTGTGAATAATGTCTCTTTAAAAAGACTGTAAAAGGAATCCACCCTTGTCCAGACAATTCTTGGCACCAATTGGCCGGAGCACATTCTCATTATAATGTGACATCACGCTGCTATTTTGACTCGTGCTCTGGGCCCTTTGCTGAAGCAGGCAAGCATATGCTGGTTACGGGTTCATATCAAGTGCTCTCCAGTCACCAGCAGACCCACATGTCACTACAGCATGATCATTCAAAATAGAAAATGCTCTCCCTCCGAAAGTGAAAGGCCTGGGGATTAACTAAGAACCTAGATATTAATGCAACGGTTAACCCTCACAGCACTGGGTGTGCAATCTTTTTCAGTGCACGTTTTCTTCCTTTTTTTTGCAGGTACCTGAGTGCCTAAGGTGCGCACTCATTCATTCATTCATTCATTGGGAAAGGGTAATCGGTAACATTGTGCACTGGTAGCATTGTCATTCCAGGACATAATGCTATGGTATGTGACCTTGGGACTTGGCGTAACCCCTTCAGTCTTACAGCTGGTAGGTCAGGGATGGAAAAGGATATCCCAGGACACACACACACACACACACACACACAGCATACACAGTACACACAGTGCGGTGCAATAGCTGCGAAGGAGGAAAAATAAAGCCGCACAGTAAGAATGCTGTCAATAGTTTCATTTTGTCAATAAAAAAAAATAAATCTAAATCCCATCAATATTTGGTGTGACCTTTGCCCTTTTCCTTCCATGAATTCTGCTCAGTACACTTTTAGGCTAAGGCCCCATGTGGCGTTCCGCAGCAAAAAAGCACCGCGGGAAAAACCCCTGCGGGCTGGCGTTTCCTTAAGTATAATTGACATGCTGTGATTTTCAAAACCAAACCGCAAAAATCGTGTTTTTTTTTTTACACAGTGTATTTTATTGTATTTTCACACAATTTTCCTGTGTGGACCTTCAGCCCCTATTATACCTACATGGAAAACGCGTTTTCGCAGGTGTAATTGATATGCCACGATTTTCAAAAAATGCATGTGTTTTTAAAAATCGCAGCTAGTCTGCTGCAGATTTTTTTCTGCAATGTGTGGATGGGATTACCGTATATACTCGAGCATAAGCCAAATTTTTCAGCACAGTTTTTGTGCTGAAAAAGCTCCCCTCGGCTTATACGCGAGTCAAGCAAAACAAACAAAAAAAAAATTTCTTTTGGGAGGAAGGGGGGTGGTCTATGACCAGCCACAATAATAATATATAGAATCTCCCATAAAATAGTGAAAAAAAAGCTTTAAAAAAATATAATAAAAAAATAAAGTAAATAAAAGTTCTAAATCCCTCCTTTCTCTAGAATACATATAAAAGTATAAAATGACTGTGAAACACATACACATTAGGTATCCCTGTGTCTGACAGTGCCCGGTCTACTGAATATAGGGTATCTGCAGTGCTCCTGTTCTGTCGGGAAAGTGTTAATAGGAGCACTGCAGATACCCTATATTCAGCCAGGCTGAATTCCAAGTGGGGGGAAAAAAAACAGTCCTCAAGCACAGGGAAGGGGCAGACAGACAACCAAAACACCCCCTCCCCTTCCCCAGCACTCAGCAACTACTGCACCCCAAAAACTCCGACCATTTTAATTTTTGAAGTTTTCCAGTATCTGCTGCATTTCTCCCCCTCGGCTTATACTCGAGTCAATAAGTTTTCCCAGTTTTTTGTGGTAAAATTAGGGGCCTCGGCTTATATTCGGGACGGCTTATACTCAAGTATATACGTTAGTTAGAATCTCATCCATTTTGCAGCATTTTTTGCCACGGCATACACTGTGTTTTCGCAACATGAGGCCCCAGCCTAAAGTTCCTTTAAAGACATGCATCATTTTATTTGGTAGTATAAAATATAAATATAAATATAAAATATATTTACAGTTTATTGTGTTGTTGTACAATATAATGTAAAGTGTTGTACAATATAATGTATAGTGTGTATAATATAATGTATAGTGTGTATAATATAATGTATAGTGTGTATAATATAATGTATAGTGTAGTATAATATAATGTATATTGTGTATACTATAATCTATAGTTTTGTATAACATTATATATACTGTATTTACGTGAAAATCTGCTCCAGATAAACCCAGAAGCTTAAAGCTCCGCTTCTACATATAGATAGGATGGATGGATGGATGGATATATAATCCCATTTATTGATAACATCTGTTATGCCACTTCTGTTGACCTCTTAGGCTTTTAGCAGAGCTTACATTAGCGAATATGAGCACATCCTCGTATATGGAGACACATTCCCAATGTTAGCCCCCTTGCGGACACTCACCCATTCATTTCTATGGGCCTGTACACATGACTGTAAATTACATGATCACATGTGCGGGCCGACAGTCCAGGCCATAAAATATGGAACGGGTCCTATTCCTGTCCGATTTTGCGGCCTTGCTTCCGTGACCCCTATTCATAAAATTAAAGGGGCAACCGGCTTTAGAGCCATATGGCTCCTGATGTGCAGAAGTGTTGCACAACTTGTCATCTGATTTCACCCAAACAACTTTCTTTTTCTCTCCATAGAAGTCTCTTGTGGTTGCAAATTCCATTGACTTCTATGGTGTAATGATCACATAATGCAGCTCTTAAAAGCGGACCACAGGCGCAGGGCACCGGGCCCAAATGCAATTTGGCAAATCGAACTACATCCCTTCATTCCTAAATATATAATGTAGCTTCAGTCTGTAAACCTAATGGATTATACAAGTCATACTGAACAAACTTCACTTTTCTGATGCCCTTTACAGAAGTACATGGGAATTTCCCTATTTACTCACAGAATTTCCATTTTTACATAAATTTCTTTTGCCTTTGTGAAATTTGCCAACTACCATCTTCCTATTTTTCCTATGTGTGTATGTATACATACTATACATACTGTGGTAATAATATGATATAAGTGGCAGTCTACAGTACATGACAATCAAATATGACAGGCGGTGAATAATGCATGATGTAAGTGAATGATACATGTGAGACAAAATGCTGAAGGACAGATTGTTTCAGCAATGGAAAACATTCAAGCAATGCGTCTATTGTAAATCATCCCAGACATCAGACCACCCGGCTACATTCATAAGTTATAACTCCCGTGGGTAAGACATGAGATGTGCTATAAAAACTAGCTTGTAATATATGATATGAGCCCTATAATCCGAGCCCTGGGAGCAGTGCGTCACTACATGGACTCTTCGGTCAGTCGGAGCTGTATGATAGCGGTGTAATTGGACATGATCAATCAGTGAGTGCACTATATATAGAATGGGATTAATATCCCCTCCAGTGCCCCACTGAACCAGTTGGCTTGGTCACATGCTGGCAGAATTTTAATCACCTAATTAAATAATTACAAATTGGTAATGTGACAGGTGGGCGCCGCCATCCCATAATAATATCTAGCCACCAGGGAAAAGAGAAGACGTCTAACAGGACGTCCCTAAGAATGTCATATTCCATTGTCATGTTATTTATGATTAATAAGGGTTTAGGACATAGAATTTTTGTTTTTAGAGGATATATTTTGCGTCCTATCTCTCAATACTTGGATATATTTGAAGACAGGAGACATGTGTACCCAATGCCAGGCTGGTGCTGCCAAGGGGAACATGGATGCATGAAAAGAGCATAGTCCTGCCTCTATACACATCACCAGTTACGGAAAACGTTGCCTAAGTTTGGGCACTTGTATAGACAAGGAAATAGTTGAACTAGAGCAAGTGCAGAGGAGTATGATCATGGCACTTAAAGGGATTGTTCCGCAATGTATAATGAGCAGGACCTTTTGTGTGCTCCACATTTAACCTGAACACAGCCACGGTGAATGTGGGCAGGATTGGTGGTGGTTAGTGCACCCATTCACTTCAGTAGGAGCACTTGAGTTAGCCGAAGTACAGCTCTTGGCTATCTCAAACCCTTCCATTGAAATGAATGGGAATGCTGACCACCACCAGTCCCGCAACCTTCAGCCTGACTATGGTGATGTTGAATGTGGAATGCGCAAAAAGGTCTTAAAGAAAAGTTTCTGTTTCTTGACTCATTTACTTATTTGCATCCTTTTGCCACTGATTAAATCTGTACAATAGCAGTCTATGGAGAGAGAGGAAGAAGAGAGACAGTTCTCTTTCCCAATACATCTGAGTTATCAGGAATTACTATCCTCCTTCTTCCACCTTCCCTCTCCATAGAATGTATTGCAAACCTACACTGCTTTTGTATGGAGTCAGAACCAAACTCACTCAGATATGAAGTAAAGATAGAAGCAATAGTTTAAGACACAGACACGTTTCTTTTAGGTACATTGCAAAGTTTGTTACCTATACCCGCCCTACTGAATTATGACAAAAAAAATATTAAAGTTTATTTACACCTTAAATTTGGGGTTGTTCAGTTTGGAAAAGAAATGGATTAGGGGGGCAAACTATTTGCAAGGTATAGATAGTCAAAAACTAGCAATATATATATATATATATATATATATATATATGACTGACTTTACTTCTGACAGGCCCAGTGACATACTGAGAGAATGATAGATTGAATCCCCCATTCTCATCATAAGCGTTGCAACTACTGAGCACGTCGCATCAACGTATAGCTGTAATGACAGGAAGACAACAATACTTTAACCAACGCCAAGGATTAAAAATTGATGGTCTGTTGAGTTAGAAGCAGAGCACGTCTGGGAACCGAGTTACTTTGTGGTCTCAGACTAGAAGGAACTTTAATGATTTTACACTTAACTCGCTAGCACATACCTGGAGGAGAAAATAAGTGTTCTCAGTCTCTAACCAGCCCAATGACCTTTTACTAATGGCTCGCTGTTCTCTGCAGCTAATGCTGTTCTGCTGCAATTGTTTAAAGAAACATTAACAGAAGCGATTAAAATCAATGACTCAAAAACAGTATCTGTTCACACCAGCCAGACAAACGGCCCTCACTCTTCCCCGCAATAAAGCTGGATCGTGCATAGTTATCCAGAACCTATGGAGGGATACAGTTCATTTAGAAAACCATTCTATAGATACTACCGTATATGCTTAAGAAGAGGACCAGCTTTGAAAAACATCTTGCGTCAGTTTCACCATCCGATAAAGTAACACAATTTCTTTTCTACAGCTGGTCATCTTGTCCCACTTATTTCAGGGGATTTTGGAACCTGGAATTATTTAAATGGGTTCTCTATAAATGCCTACTAGTTGGGGGTTCCACCTCTGAGACCCAACAGACCCTTGATCCCTGACAGTGGCAACATCCAGTCTAAACTTCATTGTAAGGTTACCAGTATGTGTGCCCTCCATTCTAGTCTGTAAGGGTTATGGAAAGAATCAAGCAAGCTTTTCTGACTATTTCTATAGGCTTTCATGGAAAGTGATATGTACAGCGCAGGCACAACCAGCTCTCTGTTTGATTTACAGTGCCACCCCTGGTACCTGCCCCTCAATATGGAAACAGAGAGGCAAAACGGGACGCTGAGGTTGCTATTGAATGTTGGCCTTATGGCTTAAGGGAGGGTCCAAAGACCACTCTGGCACCTAAGCGAATACCATTGGTTATTATCACTGGGCTGTATATATTAGGTCTATATTGTGACATCACAGTGATTATTATCTCTGTACTGTGACATCACTTTATTTATTATCCTTGTGTTATGGTGTTGTGTTTGTTGTCCCTGTTCAGTGAAATCACTGTGTGAATTATTCCCATGCTATGACATCACTGTGTAAATTATCTCTGTATTGTGACATCACCGTGTGCATTATTCTTGTTTTATGGTGTTGTGTTTATTATCCCTGTAATGTGACATCACAGTGTTTATCATCTCCGCACTGTGACATCACTGTGGTCTATTGCCTGGGACATCACTCAGTTAATTATTCTTGTTCTGTGATATTCCCTTTGTTCTGTGACATCACTGTGTAAATTATTCCCATATTATGACATCACTGTGAATGATACGTTTTTCCTATAATTTTGCTGTGCTTATTTGTCCATGTACCATAGATCACCCTTACTCTATGACATCACTGTGTGGACCATCTGTGCACTGTGACATCACTGGATCCATAAGGCCAGGTATACATATGATGGATTTTGTGCATGGTGCCCTCTTACAAAATTAACAGGGCACAAAACTTCCTCTTTGTGGAGGTCGTGGCTAACACCTCTTATATTCCTTCTTCCTTTCATGTGCTCTTCCCATTTATTGAATTATATTGTTATAAATGAGAGAACTAACAGAGAAGCAATAAATGGAAATACCCTGCCTGGTACAATACCGTGTGACCGTGACCACAGTTATATTATGTCTCATGTTCTATTATATTGCACTATAACATAGTTAACAAAGTCGGCATTCCGGCCACTTCCATTCATTCTTATGGGTGCATGCTGTTCAAAACAGCCATTTCGAATAGTACTCGCTCATCTCTAATTATGATATACAGTCCTATGAAAAAGTTTGGGCACCCCTATTAATCTTAATCATTTTTAGTTCTAAATATTTTGGTATTTGCAACAGCCATTTCAGTTTGATATATCTAATAACTGATGGACACAGTAATATTTCAGGATTGAAATGAGGTTTATTGTACTAACAGAAAATGTGCAATATGCATTAAACCAAAATTTGACCGGTGCAAAAGTATGGGCACCTCAACAGAAAAGTGACATTAATATTTAGTAGATCCTCCTTTTGCAAAGATAACAGCCTCTAGTCGCTTCCTGTAGCTTTTAATCAGTTCCTGGATCCTGGATAAAGGTATTTTGGACAAACAATTCAAGTTCAGTTAAGTTAGATGGTCGCCGAGCATGGACAGCCCGCTTCAAATCATCCCACAGATGTTCAATGATATTCAGGTCTGGGGACTGGGATGGCCATTCCAGAACATTGTAATTGTTCCTCTGCATGAATGCCTGAGGATTTGGAGCAGTGTTTTGGATCATTGTCTTGCTGAAATATCCATCCCCGGCGTAACTTCAACTTCGTCACTGATTCTTGAACATTATTCTCAAGAATCTGCTGATACTGAGTGGAATCCATGCGACCCTCAACTTTAACAAGATTCCCGGTGCCGGCATTGGCCACACAGCCCCAAAGCATGATGGAACCTCCACCAAATTTTACAGTGGGTAGCAAGTGTTTTTCTTGGAATGCTGTTTCTTTTTGGACGCCATGCATAACGCCTTTTTTTATAACCAAACAACTCAATCTTTGTTTCCAAAATGAAGTTGGCTTCTCCAAATGTGCTTTTGCATACCTCAGGCAACTCTATTTGTGGCGTACGTGCAGAAACGGCTTCTTTCTCATCACTCTCCCATACAGCTTCTCCTTGTGCAAAGTGCGCTGTATAGTTGACTGATGCACAGTGACACCATCTGCAGCAAGATGATGCTGCAGCTCTTTGGAGGTGGTCTGTGGATTGTCCTTGACTGTTCTCACCATTCTTCTTCTCTGCCTTTCTGATATTTTTCTTGGCCTGCCACTTCTGGGCTTAACAAGAACTGTCCCTGTGGTCTTCCATTTCCTTACTATGTTCCTCACAGTGGAAACTGACAGGTTAAATCTCTGAGACAACGTTTTGTATCCTTCCCCTGAACAACTATGTTGAACAATCTTTGTTTTCAGATCATTTGAGAGCGGGCTGTCCATGTTCGGCGACCATCTAACTTAACTGAACTTGAATTGTTTTGTAGAAAGAAATGGTCCAAAATACCTTCATCCAGGATCCAGGAACTGATTAAAAGCTACAGGAAGCGACTAGAGGCTGTTATCTTTGCAAAAGGAGGATCTACTAAATATTAATGTCACTTTTCTGTTGAGGTGCCCATATTTTTGCACCGGTCAAATTTTGGTTTAATGCATATTGCGCATTTTCTGTTAGTACAATAAACCTCATTTCAATCCTGAAATATTACTGTGTCCATCAGTTATTAGATATATCAAACTGAAATGGCTGTTGCAAACACCAAAATATTTAGAACTAAAAATGATTAAGATTAATAGGGGTGGCCAAACTTTTTCATAGGACTGTAACTGCAGGTATGACAAGCCTGCTCGTGGGGTTTTTTATAACATTTCCTACAGCTAGGTTCATTTCTAAAAATCCCTGAGAACCCCCATTTAAGCTGCCAATCTATCTGTCATGGCCGTGGCCAAAGCCCCTGCAAGCCATTATTGATGACCAGTCCACATACAAATGATCTGTTTTGAGCCGATAAAGATGTTGGTTTATCAGATCATCAAGATTATCCAGAGATAGTACTAAAACTGGTCAGTAAGGAGTTGTAATTAGAGATGAGCGAACAGTGTTCTATCGAACACATGTTCGATCGGATATCAGGGTGTTCACTATGTTCGAATCGAATCGAACACCGCGTGGTAAAGTGCGCCAAAATTCGATTCCCCTCCCACCTTCCCTGGCGCCTTTTTTGCACCAATAACAGTGCAGGGGAGGTGGGACAGGAACTACGACACCGGGGGCATTGAAAAAAATTGGAAAAAGTCATTGGCTGCCGAAATCAGGTGACCTCCATTTTAGACGAATAGTGGATTTCAAATCCGGGTCATATGAGAATGTGAACTTTGTGACTATGAGACAGGGATAGCTGTACAGGCAGGGATAGCTAGGGATAACCTTTATTTAGGGGGGGATGTTATTAAAAATAACTTTTTGGGGCTCTATCGGGTGTGTAATTGTGATTTTTGTGAGATAAACTTTTTCCCATAGGGATGCATTGGCCAGCGCTGATTGGCCAGAGTACGGAACTCGACCAATCAGCGCTGGCTCTGCTGGAGGAGGCGGAGTCTAAGATCGCTCCACACCAGTCTCCATTCAGGTCCGACCTTAGACTCCGCCTCCTCCAGCAGAGCCAGCGCTGATTGGCCGAATTCCGTACTCTGGCCAATCAGCACTGGCTAATGCATTGTATTGGCGTGATGAAGCAGTGCTGAATGTGTGTGCTTAGCACACACATTCAGCTCTACTTCATCGGGCTAATAGAATGCATTGGCCAATCAGCGCTGGCCAATGCATTCTATTAGCTTGATGAAGCAGAGTGTGCACAAGGGTTCAAGCGCACCCTCGGCTCTGATGTAGCAGAGCCGAGGGTGCACTTGAACCCTTGTGCAGCCTCGGCTCTGCTACATCAGAGCCGAGGGTGCGCTTGAACCCTTGTGCACCCTCGGCTCTGCTACATCAGAGCCGAGGGTGCGCTTGAACCCTTGTGCACACTCTGCTTCATCAAGCTAATAGAATGCATTGGCCAGCGCTGATTGGCCAATGCATTCTATTAGCCCGATGAAGTAGAGCTGAATGTGTGTGCTAAGCACACACATTCAGCACTGCTTCATCACGCCAATACAATGCATTAGCCAGTGCTGATTGGCCAGAGTACGGAATTCGGCCAATCAGCGCTGGCTCTGCTGGAGGAGGCGGAGTCTAAGGTCGGACCTGAATGGAGACTGGTGTGGAGCGATCTTAGACTCCGCCTCCTCCAGCAGAGCCAGCGCTGATTGGTCGAGTTCCGTACTCTGGCCAATCAGCGCTGGCCAATGCATTCTATTAGCCCGATGAAGTAGAGCTGAATGTGTGTGCTTAGCACACACATTCAGCTCTACTTCATCGGGCTAATAGAATGCATTGGCCAATCAGCGCTGGCCAATGCATTCTATTAGCGTGAACTGAGTTTGCACAGGGGTTCTAGTGCACCCTCGGCTCTGCTACATCAGATTGCTACATCTGATGTAGCAGTGCCGAGTGTGCATCAGATGTGTAGTTGAGCAAAACTGACTCAGCACTGCTAAGTCTCTGCATTCGCATAGGAATGCATTGGCCAGCCTTCGGCCAATCAGCGCTGGCTCTGCCGGAGGAGGCGGAGTCTAAGGTCGGACCTGAATGGAGACTGGTGTGGAGCGATCTTAGACTCCGCCTCCTCCAGCAGAGCCAGCGCTGATTGGTCGAATTCCGTACTCTGGCCAATCAGCACTGGCCAATGCATTTCTATGGGGAAAAGTTAGCTTGCGAAAATCGCAAACTGACAGGGATTTCCATGAAATAAAGTGACTTTTATGCCCCCAGACATGCTTCCCCTGCTGTCCCAGTGTCATTCCAGGGTGTTGGTATCATTTCCTGGGGTGTCATAGTGGACTTGGTGACCCTCCAGACACGAATTTGGGTTTCCCCCTTAACGAGTATATGTTCCCCATAGACTATAATGGGGTTCGAAACCCATTCGAACACTCGAACAGTGAGCGGCTGTTCGAATCGAATTTCGAACCTCGAACATTTTAGTGTTCGCTCATCTCTAGTTGTAATAGTTCATTTTTTGACGGTCGAGGAGATGATACAGCATTATACCAGACATGTACAAGATACTTTTACATCACGTCTACTATATTATGTCAGTGGTCATACTCTATATCACGTCTACTCTATATTATCGGTGGAACAGAACAATGAACACTGCGGGGCAAATGTAAACATAGCAGAAAATTTACAATAATTATTTTCTAGGATATTTCATTATTAAACTAGTGAATCTAAAGTTTATTGGACATTTTAAGAAGCAAACAAAAATAATAACTCTCCCCTTACCTACTGTCTCTATCTATTGTGAGCACTTGCGGGAAGGGCCCTCAATCCTGTTCCAGTTGATCACTGTTAACATTGTATTTGTTTTGTATATTTTGTGTACTGTATGTAAACCCTCAAATGTAAAACACCATGAAAATAATATAATAATATACAGCACCATGGGATTATATAATAATATATAGCACCATGCATGGAATGAATATAATATTTTACAGCATCATGAAAATATTATAATAATGTCCAGGAACAGGGATATAATACAATAATGTGCAGCACCATGGATATAATGGTGTAATAATAATAATAATAATAATAATAATAATATGTCATCAAGTCGGAAATAATACAAAAAGGTTACCAATGGAAAATACAGTCATTTTTGTCCAGGTATCAGGAATTAAGGATCTTTAGGGACCTATAGAAGGCCCATTTAAAAGTTTGTGTTCTGCAGTGAATGCTGCTCTGGCTGAAGGAGAGATTAGGGACATGGACTATAAATCAGCTGGCCACAGATATATCAGCTGTATATCCCTCAGTCATCTAGCTGTGAGAGTCACAAAATGAAGTTTTAGGGCAAAGTTCCTATTACTGAAATCTGAAATTTATCAGATGTACTTCGAAATTATCTGCAGTTCTCATCAGAAAAACTAGAATTTCCCTGACGGGGCAAGTAAAACTAGATCTACCATGTTCAGAATGATCAGTAGGAAAATCATAGAATTTGCTATTTCAATATATTTAAAGAGGTTTTCTACTACTAAAGGTGTCTTGAGAATAAAAGAATAACTAGAGAACTCCCTAACGGGATCCAGAGATCTGTTGGTGCCAGTGAGAAAATTTCCCTGTAGCACAATCACAAATGAAAGAGAACATTACACAGTTTCTATTAGGGTAAGTTCACACGGGGAATTTTGGTCCGGAACCTGAGGCGGAGGCTGCCTCAGGGCCCCTTCACACTACTGATACGCTGCCTGATTCTGAACGTTAAAACACTGTCAGAATCAGCGCGTATAAAGCAGATCCCATTAATTTCAATGGGGAGCCGGCATACGAGCACTCCTCATTGAAATGAATGGGCTGCTTTTTACTCTACGAGTGCTCCCATTGAAGTGAATGGGAAGCGCTCACGTGTACGGCTCGGACTGAGCCGAGCGCCAGGCCCCTTCACACGGCGAGGCGTACACGTAAGCGCTTCCTGTTCACTTCAATGGGAGCGCTCGTAGAGTAAAAAGCAGCCCATTCATTTCAATGGGGAGCGCTCGTATGCCAGCTCCCATTGCAATGAATGGGATCTGCTTTATACGCGCTGATTCTGACAATGTCTTAACGTTCAGAATCAGGCAGCGTATCAGTAGTGTGAAGGGGCCCTCAGGTTCCGGATCAAAAATCGGGAGCCGTGACTGAAAGCCAGTGCACTGCACCGGAATCCAGTCGTGCACTATGCTCTGTAATAGGCCCAATGGGCCTAGATCGGAGGAGGGAGTGTCTTCAGGCCAAATCGTGAGGTGACTCCACATGGAAAACGAGCATCTCGCTTCTTTTTCCGGGAGCCAGAACAAACTGGCTCCCAGAAAAAAGACCTGACCGTCTCCCATTGATTTCAATGGGAGTCTTCTTTTTGGTCAGGATTCCGAGGTGGATACAGCCTCAAAATCCTGACCAAAAAACTCTGTGTGAACTTACCTTTAAAGTCAATGAGGTAGAGTCATCAAGACCGGCGTACTATATTACAGTCTTGATAATCTATTGACTGAGGACTTGTCGTGTATCAGGCGCAAGTACAACCAGGCCGAGCATCTCAGTAAGGATCTATGTCAATCTATGTTTAACACTATGCTCTCATCTATCATGGAAGTTTGATTAGGAATTTCTATTGTACATTCCATCAAATATGGTAGAAAAATGGTGCAACATGCTGCTCTATTTTCCCTGTAAATGGCAGACACCGTGACAGAAACCCAACAGACTTTATTATAGTCAATGGAGTCCATCAGGCATCATTGGTGTCCATATTGTAATGGATCTGGCTTTGTCGTTACCTTCAATTTTCTGTGCACAGTGAACCAAAAATATGAGAGCAAATATATATCTAGTCTAAACTGGACAAAGCCTTTACCCATAAGTGACCGGCCTATAGACTTTCTATGTCAATCACAAATGTGAATAATACTCATAGCTGGGCATCTACTCCTAACACTTGAGGTGATCAATCTGGACCCCTGTGATCTTATTCGCAAGGGTTCTGATGCCTACAGAAGGGAGCCCCCGGCCTCCAAAACCGCTTAGATGCTGCGGTCAATAGCGACTGGCAGAGTGCACTGTATTATAAAAAGTGATCAGAATATTGTAAGTTACAGTAAAAAAAAACTATAATAATGAAAAAAATCCCCTCATCCCAAAAAATAAAAACTTACATATTGGGTATTACCACATCTTTAAAAACCCAAGCAATACTATTGTAATGTTATTTTACTCGTATGTTGAACAGTATAAGAAAAATATGTTAAAAAATATAATCCTTTGCACAGTTCTATTAACCAAAAAGTTATGGGTCTGGGTGGAAAAAAAGTTTGGGCTCAGTTGTGGGAGTCCTGGGTTCGGATCTGACCAAGGGCAACAACTACAAAGAGTGTGTATGTTCTCCCAGTGTTTGCCTGGAGTTCGTCTGAGTATTCTGGTTTCTTTCACATGCCAAAAATATACTGACCGGTAAAACAACTCACCCTTGGTGTTGGGGATGAGCGCCTGTATAGCAGCTACTAACTCCCCTACTCCACAATGCTCCTTGCACTTTGAGTCCCTTGTGTGAAAAAAAGCGCATTGCAAATGTTTGATTTTATTACACTGGTATCAAATAAAATTTATAGAATAAAAAGGCAATGGCAAAATTGTTATTTTTCTTTTCTTTTCCATTCCTTTATAGTAAGTATAGCAGCCTGCAGAAAGTGTTTTTAGATATATCTGAAGAAGAAGCCCAGAGTAAGCTTCGAAATGTTATATTCTGTCATCATTATGAGTTAGCCATTAAAAAAGGTATCACCTACTGAAGACTCGCAAGTTTTTTGTTTTTTATATTTTATAGTAAGAGTTAATAAAATTAATCAATGAGATATATCTACTCCAGAATAACGACATAACACATTAAAACTTGTCCCGTAAGAAAACATAGTTACGTTAACGGAAAAATTTAAAAGTTATAGGGCTTGGTATGTGACAATGAAAAAAACGAAAGGGTCAATTGTCTTCTGTCTCAGCAGGTACTGAATTCAGTATGTCATAAAGCTGTGATTAGAACCCCCCCCCCCCCCACACACACACACAAAAAAATAACTTTATTGTATTCAGTCCCAGTTGTGATGGATGTTTTAAGGTTTTGTAACTCTCACGTAATACGATTTCAGCTGGAGTTCCCCTTTAAAGCATCTTTGGCCTGCCTATGGCTTTGTTAATTAAATGACTTCCAGCATATTATCCTTATGTGACCTGCTGCTGTGCAGGTATCCGAGATGAGATTAGCTCAGTGTAGTATAATAGTAGGATCCTAGATGAAGAACATAATACATTCCACAATAACATATGATGGATATGTATGTCTAGAAGTCATAAGACATGATCAGAATGGGCCTGAGCCGTCTTATAGAAGAGTTCTGTTTGTCAGATTATAAAGAACATGAATACATAGTGTTGAAATAAAGTATAAGATATCCTAACATACACAAAGAGCAGTATAAACTCTATATATACCTAGTATATTGTCTATATATACACAAGTGTTATATATGAGTCTTTGTATACATTACATACATTTGACCGCATTCCCTTCCATGGCGTTGCGAGAGATACTCATTGCTGGCCTGAAGCCCAGGCTCCTGTCTCGGTACAAGCGATAGATATAACATTCCATCATTCCAGCAGGATATAGTCTATACCATGACAACCTTCATGCAGAACAATGTTGGGGCTGACTCTAGATCATGACAAGACGCAGTAAATCCTGTATCTTCTAGATATTCTCCTGTCACTATCGGTGGGATCTGACAATGGCCTTCTTCTCATAGGACCAGCATTCAGTTCTGCCTCTGATTCACACGCCTGAAAAATAAATCTCTTCCAGGGTTGGGGGTCTTGATGTACACGCCAATGGGGAGTTTAAAAAGCTGCGCTCTTGACCTGTCCTCTATGGCTATCCTGTAAGGAATAAAATGTTCCACACACTGCTAACACAAAATAACACCAGTCCACGTGTTCCCGCTTTCATGAGCTGCCACCCGCCCATGTTTGATGTTGTAAAGGTTATCTTGGTATTTCATCCCATGTCCTCATGTCACAATCCAGGTTTTATTTTTTAGAAGAAGAAATGATTGTACATTGACATTGTCCGGCAGGTTAAAGTACGGCTTGTTCTCTTTCCTAATACGTATAAACATAGCGGTTTGGATACAGCCTAAACATCTAAAAAGGCCAAAGTCCAGACACATGGTACCAGGCTTGTTACATAGAAGGAGATACTGAAACATGTCCAACCTTATATCCTGTCCTAGTAAGAAGCTACAAAGTACAAAAATCTTACCCAAAATAATAAAAAGAAAAATGGCACCAAAGTATAACATACTGATCACACAAGAGCAGAGCAGTGCATGTAATACTGTGCTGTACTGTAGGGGGCGCTATTAGACAGCTGATCAGTGCATGCAATTCAGTAATACAGGGGATTCATCAGCAAGGCCTGTGCTGATCAGTCAACTAGTCACATGTGCTGCAGATCTGGATTGTCTACATTCTATGTAGAGTACAAGTTACAATGTTCCATGGAACACCAATTTATACTAAAAATACTGTATCCTGAGACCAATGTAATGTGTAGTGTGTGTCTATACCCTACAAGTGTATTGTTACATAGTTACATAGTAGATGAGGTTGGATGAAGACATCAGTCCATCAAGTCCAACCTATAACCCTACAATCCCTACAATGTTGATCCAGGGGAAGGCAAAAACCCCATGAGACTCATGCCAATTGCCCCATTTCAGGGGAAAAAATTCCTTCCCGACTCCAACTTCCCGACTTGGTTTTGTCGATATATAGTAATGAACCTCTGCGGTTGAGACCACCAAAGGTCATCCTATGGTTTAACCATATTTCTAAGCTGAAGAATATTTATGCCTCTCATCAAGTCCTGCCCATGGTTCACCATACTTCCCAAATTTTTAATTGGCTACACCACTTTTCATCACAAAAAGTACCTAGACCATGTATAACTTGACTGAGAGCCTGGTGGATTTTGCTGGACCTGGAATCTGTGCTCAGTCTTCTAGGGCTCCAAGGAAGTCACGCCTTGTTGTGGGGCCTCCCAGATGTTTGGAGAGATTTGCCGAGTACTTGGTTCATTGAGATTAGGGGGGATTCACAACACAGAATATGCTATAAACGATAAGTGTGGGTTTCATCTCTGGGATTTGCATCCAGGTAGAGAATAAATGGATGCTCATCTGATGGGTCAGAGAACCTCCAACTGTCCACAAGTGGGATCTGCATTTATCAGATATTTGCATCATTACTTTCTTCCTATGCTGTGATGTCACAATGTACACAGTGATCTGTTTGTATGTGCATTATCACTGTGCTATGACATCACTGTGCTTATTATTGTTGTACTGGATCATCACTGTGTGTATTATCCCTATACCTTGACATCATTTTGTGCATTATACTGCCATTGTGACATCACTGTGCTTATTATCCCTGTACATATAACTTATTAACTTTAAATAAATTTGCACTGCTAACTGTGCAGCGTATATAACATGTTAACTTTATTCTGATTAGGTTTTTATGGTTATGTTTTTTTTTATGGTTTTAATATTTTTTCTCTTTTTCAGTGACTTTTCCTGCAGAATAAGTTGATGACATTTTCATTGGTACCATTCTGGGATACATATTACTTTTTGATCGCTTTTTACTAAGTCTTTTAGGAAAGAAAAAACTATGATTATACAAATGAGTTTTACAGCATGTATGATTTTTATTTAAAAATTTTGAGGACGCAATGGAGGCCACTGAAAATGGGGATACAAGTGTATACATGCAGTGGTCGCTATTGACCGCAGCATCTAAGGGGCTAAGGATTGCAGTGGAAGCCGAGCCGCTGGCATGTACATACACAGTCCAGTCATATTAATGTGACCACCGCCTACTTTTGACGTCAATGTTAAATAACCAGTCGCAGAAGGCGCGTGTCATCAGCCATCTGGGTGCCCCCATCATTGTGGAAGGCACGATGGATCAACACAAGTATGCATCTATTCTTGCGGACCATGTTCACCCCTACATGCGAAATGTTTTTCCTCAGGATGATGGCATCTACCAGCAGGACAATGCGATGTGTCATAAAGCTCGCAGTGTACGTGCGTGGTTCGAGGAGCACCAGGATGAGTTTACCGAACTCCCTTGGCCAGCAAATTCCCCGGACTTGAACCCAATTGAGAATCTGTGTGACCACCTCAGTTGGGTTGTTCGCGCCATGGATGCACAACCGCGTAACCTAGCACAGCTGGCCACGGCACTGGAGTCGGCATGGCTCAACATCCCAGTGACATCATCACAACATCCCCTCTCTTCCTGCACGTCTCGCAGCGGTCCTCTCTACCAAAGGTGGTTACTCTGGATTTTGATAGGTGGTCACATTAATGTGACTGGACTGTGTATATGGCATTTTGCATAAAGTACCCCTCAAAGATGATAACATACATGTTATTCTGTATTAAGGGGTTAAAGAAATGTGGCACAATTTTGTATCACAAAAATTCATGGCAGAACAGTCTTCGTTCTTACAGAAACAACCCCATTATATAAATCCTATAACCAGTCGCCACCAAATCCAGCTTTTAACTGGAGTGGAAAACAAGACACAGGAAACATGACCTCCGGGCCGGTACTGACTACCTCTATATGTATGTAATAGTCACATCTAAATAGAATATTCTCCTGAAAATCCTTTATGTAGGACAATCTATAAACTGAAGACATGAGGCGCCCTCTAGTGGATTGTAGAAGAACAGCACCACTGAGGAAAAAATCAATTTGTGCACAAGATGAATGAAACCTATAACCAATCCTATTATACTAATCCTATAACTGCTTGCCGAGGGCAAAATGAAATTAAAAATTTTTCATTATTAATATGTTTTCTATTTTATAGCAGTTTAACATTGTCTTAAAACATTATTTAGTGAAATAATTGCCACATAATCCTTACAATTCATTATCATTATATGTCAAATTATTAGGTCCAACCAGTATTTATTAGACATTTATCGAATCTGCAGGAATATATAATATAATGTCATCTTTTAGTAATATAATGGGGTGTAAATATTAGCTCTTGGTCCCCAATCTAAAATATGTAATAAGGTCCTTGCCTACCTTCTACTACTTACAATATGGCCGCCTTATATGTATAGAGGGACTATTGGGACCAACCGGTATCATAGCTCGCGTACATCTCTATAAGTACACGTGGTTTCAATCGTTTTTTGAGAATTTTAAAATCACTTTCCAATGGACTGAAGTACAAAGGGAATCACTAAAGATAAAATAGATTGAGGTTATACTGAATACAACACATGTGGTAAGTCTTCTGACCTTTTTACTTTTTCACAATTTGGTGTGTTGAGGCTTTATACAAAAAAAAAGTTGTCCTCCATTAATCTGCACTCAATGTGAAAATAGAATTTTATAAATTTTTGCAATTTTTAAAAAAAGGAAAAACATTTTGCAAGTGAATAAGTATTCAGTCCCTTTGCTATGGCACTTGAAATTTAGGTCCGCAGCCTGTAGTCTCTCTAGATCAGGGGTAGGGAACGTACGGCATGCATACTCCCAGCATGCATACTTGCTCTGCTGTTCTTGGAACTCCCATGGAAGTGAATGGAACATGTTGGGAGTTGTAGATTCACAGTAGCTGGAGAGCCGAAGGTTCCCTACCCCTGTTCTAGATGATCTTGGAGATGTTTCTACACCTTGAATGGAGTCCATATGTGGTAAATTCAGAGGGTTGGATATAACTTGGAAAGACAAACCCCTGGCTATATAAGGTCTCATCTCTGACCATGAGGAGTAAAGAATTATCTGTTGAGCTCAGAGACAGGATTGCGTGGAGATACAGATATGGAGAAGGGGCCACAAAAAGTTCTGCTGCCCTGGAAGACTACTGTGGCCTCCATAATTCTTATATGGAAGAAGTTTGTAGCGAACAAGACTCTTCCTAGAACTGGCTAAGTAATTGGGGGGAAAGGGGATTTGTAAGAGAGGTGACCAAGAACCCAATGGTCACTCTGACTGAGCTCCAGAGATCCTGTGTGCAGATGGAAGAAACTTCCAGAAGGTCAACCATGACAGCAGCCTCCGCTAATCTGGTACCTACATTAACAATCTCGCCAAAAATCCAGATTTGTTAAACATAAAACTGTATTAAAACTATAAGTCATTTTCTGGCCTTTAATTTCAAGAACCTTGTCACTGTTGCTGCAGATAACTTCAGCCATACTGCCCTCTAGTGGTAGAAGAGCAGACTGTATTGGTAAAATAAACCGCACAGGCAGACAATACGTGCTGCAATGATTTCACAATATGTTTCCATTTTAATAATTATTTTGTTGATTAATACTTTTTTAACCCTTTTCTACACTACATTTATCACAATGTTTAATCTTTGTCGATACGTTTCCACATCTTTAGTACATTTTCAGCTATTGTGAAAAACTAAAATATTCATGACAGTCTTGAGACACGGGTAGTCTCTGACTACATTATAAAACACCTCATGACACTTCATTGCTGCAGGCGATACTATTTTACATGTCTCTTGTGGCCCGAAATCACAGCAGTCTAATACTGTAGGATCTAGGAAACATGTTCGTGCTTTAAACACGAAGGTTTTCCCTAAAGATTTATGTTTGTACATATCTGAGGTCCCCCTGGATGAATTCTTAAACGTCTTAGGGCCCCGTCACACGGCGTTTACGAGCGCTCCCATTGAAGTGAATGGGAAGTGTTTAGAAGCGCTCGCGTGTACGGCTCGGAATGAGCCAAGTGCTTACGCTGTGTGAAGGGGCCCTTACTCTTAAAACTGTACATTGTGCTATTCCTGTAGGAAATGTATTCATGAACTTATTGGACGGTGTCCATGGAATATCAAATGGCATAGGGGGAATGGTAATACCCAGTTGTGAATAAATTTCCAGGAAGAATAACAGAGGAAAGACACGATCTGGAGTTCTATTACATTAGGTTTTAGAATTGATATTGTAAGGAAAATACAAGTATTTACTAACACAGTCAGAAGAGATAACTTCAGCTTTGCCTCCATTCACTTGAATAGTAGCAGAGCTGTATATACATTGTATACAGATTCTGGTATCCAGATCAGCTCATTGGTGTGGTGTCCAGGTGTCAGCCCCCCACCTATCAGATACTGATGACTTACCCTGTGGATATGTCAGTAGTACCCAAAACACATGGGGTCTTGGACAACCCCTTTAATAATAAAGTATCCCCTCCATTATCATACAACTTTTACCCTAAACTTGAGTAATGCCTTGTGCCCAGTGTCCTGATATTTGGCCGTTCTTATGATATATGCAAATGTATGACCATTGACAGATTGTTGTGTATAAGATTTATTTAAAGGAGATGTTTTAACCAAATGTCAGAGTCTTATCAGAAAAATTACATCAGACTTAGAGAGGTCAAGTGACAGAAGAGTGAAAACTAAATGCTACCTGGTGACAACGACAAGACAGACTTCACTGAAATGACAGGCAAGCTGTGCCGACATCCACAGTCACCATACAGAAGTGAAGGTGAGCGAAAATCATCTTTATTTTATCTAAAGAGTTAGGAAAAAATAACCCTTGGAACATTTGAGGGCAGTGAGAATGATGTAGATAGACAGAAAGACAGACAGACAGACAGACAGACAGACAGACAGATAGATAGTAGAGATAGATAGATAGATAGATAGATAGATAGATAGATAGATAGATAATGATAGATAGATAGATAGATAGATAGATAGATAGATAGATAGGAGATAGATAGATCGATAGATAGATAGATAGATAGATAGATAGATAGATAGATAAATAGATAGATAGATGATAGATAGATAGATAGATAGATAGGAGATAGATAGATAGATAGATAGATAGATAGATAGATAGATAGATAGATAGGAGAGAGATTGCAGCGCTGGAGTCCTAGGTTCAAATCCTGCCAAGGGCAACATCTGCAAAGAGTTTGTATGTTCTCCCCGTGTTTGCGTGGGTTTCCTCCGGGTACTCTGGTTTCCTCCCACACACCAAAGACATACTGATAGGGAGTGTAGATTGTGAGATAGATAATACATAGATAGATAAATAGACAATAGATAGACTATAGATAGATAATATATATCTATACATCTATCGGTCTATCTATTAGATAGATAGATAGATAGATAGATTTAAAAAAAAAAAAAAAAAAAAAAAAAAAAAAAAACAATCCGGTCTGCCAGCAACTTGTATAGATGGAAAATGTGCTTTTATTGTGTACTGCTTTTTCCAATAAAAGGACATTTTCCATCTATACAAGTTGCTGACAGACTGGATTGTCGGATTGTTTTTTTCTATTGGGAACACTTTTGGTTGGAGAGAGATTTCTGCCGTGCAATTTATGGGATAATACCCAGATTTGTTGGTGCTGCTCTAATTGTTTATTTTTAAAATTAGATAGATACATAGACAGATAGATAGACAGAAAGATGGACAGATAGATAGGTAGGTAGATAGATAATAGATAGATAGGAGATAGATACATACATACATACATACATACATAGATAGATGATAGGAGATAGACAGACAGACAGACAGACAGATAGATAGATAGATAGGAGAGAGAGAGATAGATAGATAGATAGATAGATAGATAGATAGATAGGTACATAGATAGATAGATAGATAGATAGATAGATAGATAGATAGATAGGAGATAGATAGACAGATAGATAGATAGGAGATAGATAGATAGAAGATAGATAGATAGATAGATAGATAGATAGATAGATAGATAGATAGATAGGAGATAGATACATAGATAGACAGATAGATAGATAGATAGATAGATAGATAGATAGATAGATAGGAGATAGGTACATAGATAGACAGATAGATAGATAGATAGATAGATAGATAGATAGATAGATAGATAGAGATAGATAGATAGATAGATAGATAGATAGGTACATAGATAGATACAACAAAAATGAAATAGTCTTTTTATTACTAAATTATTAACTTGGCATCAAATTATGTAACAATAAAAACCATCTGACAATGTATCATGATGAGTGCCAAGTTACCAACTTTACTGGATGTGACAGCTCTAGCAGTGCTGAATTTGTCATTAAGCCATTTCTTATACTGTGATAGGTCACTGAGTTAGAACAATGAAGTAAGATTAAATGGTATTTCCAAGCTTCTAGAAAATGTAGAACAATAGCTAAACCTTTCTGCTCCCTGGTGATCTCACCATAGCTTAGAAGTAGTTATTATTCATTTTCATTGACTCATACGGTTCTGTGCAGTACAGTTGTTCTCATGCTTTCATAGCTAGCTGAGGGTGGGATTACTAATATAAAAGACTACAGCTCCCATAATACCTCTCCATTCTCATAGTCATTGCTTCTCTTTACCACTAGGTGGTGTAGGTTAATGCTGTAATTACTTCCTATTTTCATACACAACACAGCTCTGCTGCTGAATCACACTATCTGCTGCCCAGTATGTGAAACATGTTTCCTCCAGAGACAGATAGCAGTGGAGATTGCAAGCAGAGAAGGGGACTAGGAGTGTGATGCCCTATAATATAAAGAGGGGGGAGACAGCCACAGGATTTGAAAGCCACACAAACTGGAAATATACACAAAGAGCATGGATACGTCACTACATATGTTGCTTACAGAGGTATCTCAGATACAGTCAGTGTATTAGTAAGTGATACTTATACTGCATGAAAACCAGACCAAAACACAAGGCCTAGGGCTTGTTACGACTTTGATCCCCAAAACCTAATAATCAGTTAAATAGTACTGTACAATGTGCACACAAGATGCAGATAAATAATACATACAATGCATGCCATGCCACACAGTGGTTACATAAGGAGTGCATACACAGCAGTCATGCCAATAGTACATACTGTGTCACATGAGTGCTTACATGCCACATTATGTACATTTTGTGTTCGAAAAGGAGTGACAACACTACAGAAATGAGGCAGTATAGATATGGTACGCGTACTGCAAACTGCTCGCTTTTTAGTTTTACACTTCAAAGGTCATTAATATGTGATTGGTGGTGGTCCAACACTCAGGAACCCCACTGATCAGCTTATTGAAGAAGCTGCAGTGTTCAGGTCAGTGCTGAAGCCTCTTTACTAAAGCGGTGTGCATATTGTCGGGTTTGTGCTTGGTATTGTAGCTCAGCCCCATTCACTTGAATGGGTCTGAGCTGTTGCTGTACCATGTGACCAATGAACAGCAATAACGCAATAAATAATATACATCTGGAATGGCGACAGTACGTAGATTTTTTTAGCCCCATTATCCAAAGTGATAAACTTACCCTCCTGCAATTTTTCCACAAATAAAAAAAATATATATTTTTTATATTTTTTTTACTGTATGCTATTGGATATCTATATCTCCCTGCATAGTTTATAAGAAGAAATCCTGTTTCAAGAATCCCTATCCCTAAAACTTGGCAGGTTCCCGTAGCAGACGAGGCAGCGCCATTGTAATACCTTTTAAATGATATGTCACAGATTGATCCTCGGCGTGGTATTACCATGATGAAATTGCACACATGCCAGTGAAGTCAACCCTGGTCCTATCCTCAGTGATGAAGCTGGAGGCTTATTAAACGTAATAATCCTGGAAAGTTGGCAATCTGTGAGAGGTGTACACAAATAACCCCACAGCCGCTGTGAGCTTCTTACAGCGCAAAAATCATTAAAAATTAATTTCGCCACAAAGAGGCTTCTAGACTGAAAGCATCAAGAACCGCTCGAACGCTGCCAAAAAATAACATTATGTATTGTAATGTTAGACTCGGTATGACTAAGTACTGCTGAGCTTTACCAGCGCCCGGCTAAGGCACACAGTGTACTGCATGGAGCGGGAACATTCTCCTATGTATTATCAGGTTATCTGCAGATAGAATGGACAATGAGATTAGATACTCAATTGTAACAAATTGTTTCCCAAAATACAAATAGTGGGAATTATTCTACAAAAATTGTCAAGGATCAGCCTCATAAAAACTGACCATGTTTGTCAGATATTATATAATAAATGATGTCATTTATAGGATATGCTATGAACGATGTATATGTAGTACTGTGCAAAAGTATCGGTCAGGTGTGGAAAAGATGCTGCAAAGTAACATAATGCAAATTGAATGAGCAATAGAGAAATCTGAACCACATCAATATTTGGTGTGATCGCCCCTTGAAGGAGGAGTCCTGGAAAAAAAAGATGATATGGCCGACCACAAAGCCCTGATCTCAGCCAACCTGGATAGAGCAGGACAGTGCTATTCTGTTCCTGGCGGTGGATACCAGTCTCAACTCCATAACATACGGCTAGCGTTAAATACAATGGTGGAGAACACAGCTATCAGCGGTTTTTTTTGCACGCTCAGAGCAGTATACTGTATATCCATGCCACTATAGTCACTAACAAGACTGCACGGTTGCAGTATGGAAGTGCTAAGTGTATGCTATATGGTAGGTCCTGTGGGTAGGTGCAGACGTCTGATACATTCTCCATAGAACCACCCGGGAGGTAATAGCCATTATGAGCTGTCATCTGTCCTGCTCTCCACCAATCAGAGAAGGGCCCGCCCAGAAACAGATAGAGCCTTCTATGAGGTAATAGCCATTATGAGCTGTCAGCTGTCTCTGCTCTCCACCAATCAGAGAAGGGCCCCGCCCATATTTCCACCAATCAGAGAGCAGCACTGGGTATAAATAGATGCCACTGCCACCTATTCCCCTCATTCTTGGTTATTGTCTTGCATAGTAGCCATTCTGTTCCTTGTGAACATGTCTCAGAGAGAACGCAGCAGAATAAGCAGGAAGAGCAAAACATCCAGAGCTGGCCTGAAGTTTCCAGTTGGCCGTATTCATCGCTTTCTGAAGAAATGGAATTATGGCAAACACTTCAGTGCTAATGCTCCAGTATTCCTGGCTGCTGTGATGGAGGATTTGACTAAGGAGATCTTGCTCTTGGCAGAGTATGAAGCCCGGGCCTGGGGCAGTCACCATATGATACCCCATCACTTACAACTGGCAATGTATCAGGATGTGGACCTGGATGAATTGTTTAAAAATGTCATCATACTCCAGTGGGCGCTGTCACCTGCACTCCTATCTGGGATGTATACCAATGTGTTATCCAGGTACTGCCACCTTCAGACTTCTAAATGCCTCTCACAGACCCAACGGCCCTTTTAAGGGCCACCCAATGTGTCCAAAAATAGAACTAAAAACATCTTATCATAAACCTGCAAGAGTATACTGCAATATATACTATATATTTGTGCTTCCAGTTACTGATACTAAATGAACTAACACGTACACCATTTTTAATGAAAGGCCGGGGCCCCACGTTGCGAAAACACAGCATTTTGGCTGAAGCTGAAACACTGCAGACATAGACATATCACAGAACTACACCGCAGTGCCATAAAGATAACACTTATATAAGCTTTCCTTTCTCCTAGTGAATTGTAGTCAATCCATAGAAAACACAAACACAAGCCATATAGAAGTAGGAAATAAAAATCTTACCTATCGCGGCCAACTGTGCTCAGAACGTAGAACGGAGCGAACACAAACACGAGCCAGGACAATGGTTTGATCTGCCTTCTGCTGAGCATCACACTGTCATTGTCACAATGTGTTTGTGGCTCCATTCACATCAGATAGTCTACAAATCCAGTGTTGTAAATGTTATATGAGATAACAATAATGGGAAGACGTTGTGAATATAACCAGGGAAAAATAATCGGAAAACTGATGTGTTGATCAATTCCTTCATCCTGTGCATTTTCCTATCAGGTCTGGTTCTCATTGAGGAAATCCTACTGATATAGTCTTAGAAACTGTGTTCCAATGAGAGAAAGTATACACATTAGATCTTCTTCTAACAGAGAATATATAGGCTGTGCTACCTACCTCTACCTTTAGGTGGCAGTAAAAAAAATGTCCTTCCTTTTGGAAGAGAACTAATTTGCATACTTCCTTCCTAAAGGCAAGCTTTCATGGGGCTTTCTAGTACAAGGAAATCTTTACCCTTCTCAGGTACCAGTGAAATGACTACAGAGTCATAGAGTTTAAAGATAAGATTTTTCTACATTCAGTCAACCCCCTGTTTTATCTTATATCTCTTTGACGTATATTTTTGCAGTTAGTATTCAGTTAAATGGTAGATTAATGTGATTATTTCAATAGGCACTATACTTTTAACAAACGCCGACAGAGACACAGAGAGGGAACTAGTGAGACAGAGCCAGCCAAAAGGTGAAAAATGTATACAAGTGTTACACCTCATACACACATTGGCTTGAATCAGATGCTTGGCTTGCTGCCAGAAGACAGCTCCCCAAGGTCACCACGCAGGATCGGGAGTAGCTGGCTATATATGAAACTGCTTAAACTTTTTCTGTTGGATTAAGATGTATCATACCAATCAGGAATGAATATGAAAACTTACATTGTTGTTATCTCTCTTCCTTTCCCTGCTACTATTTAACCCCACGTTGTTTTAATAAAAGTGCATCAGTATTTCCTCCTTGGTTGAGAGAGGAACTAATACCAACATAGTGTGTCTGGTGTCATTTCCTTACTGCTGGCACTCAGCCTAATTAATTAGGATGAAGACAGTTACCCGGGATTATTGGTCAATTAGTCACAAACACGGCTTTGACCTTATCACCCTTACAAGGGCAGTCCCAATGCTGAAATTGCCCTGTTAATATCTCTTTTCCTGCCTTGGGCAATTTTAGGGTCAGCATTGGGACTGCTCTTATAAGAGTGGAAGATAATATGCTTGGGTGACAGGGTTATACAGGGTTAATTTCTTGCACCCATCATTGATTCTCTTTGCATTTGGATAAATGGTGGCCCTAAAGGTGGGGTATGATACCCTTCATCTAAAACAGGTAACAGTGTTCCAATTATTTTCCATTTTTTATACCATCCAATCATTGGGTTTAATTATATTTTAGATGATTATTAAATGTTAAGTTTTATTTGTCATATAATTGTGGATCTTTGCTTGTATTATGTATTATTGATCCATGAGATATTAAGAACCCTTTTTATCATTTGTGCTTTTGTATATACCCATCATAATCTACCAAAAAGACAAAGTTCTATCCTAGACCCCCACTCTACCACCTCCCCCAAGCATGATCAAGTGGCTCCATAGTGACAGTCAGATGATTCCACATGCAAGTGATATACAGCATACCCTTGTCATGTATGTCACCTTTGTGGATTTGGAGAAAAACATCTTTGACATTTTAAGCAAGTCTTATGCACTGGTTTCAGGCCTTCAGCTCCCTGTAGCACTGCTCTTTCCACCCAAACCCCAACCATCCCTATATATATATATATAGATATATAAATATATATATATATATATATATATATATATATATATATAGGTGTGGACATGTATTGTTGTTGTGTCCCACTCGTCATGTACTCCTAAAAAGATGTCTTTATGTGTAGGGTATTATGGTGGGAAAAGTTATTCCTCCAATGCAGCACCACCCAAATTTCACATTTCAGATTTGTTCCACTTTGTAAGTATCATCTATCTGTAACTCCATGTTATATTCTATGTCTTTGGAATTGGCTGCTGGTGGTCAAGAATCTAGGATCGGAATTAGGTGTCTGAGCACTAGAGGGTCCAAATGTTGGGAATCCCCATGAGCTATAAAACGGGGGCTCACAAGTTCCCCTGTGTGTTCCATATGAATGGAGTCGTGCCCACCAATCCTTTCACTTTTATAGAGGCAGTCCCATAGAAGTGAAGGGAACAGTGGCCATGCATGGGCACCACGGCTCCAATTGCATGGGGCACACAGGAGAACTTTCATGTCTGTGAGTATGGGATAAATCTTATTAATGGAAAAAACCCAGTTATACTGGCTGTGTTCACCAAGATAAGAACTTATATATATGAAATATACATACAAGACCTTTATTCAGTCTTCATCCATTGTTTCCTTCATATTCCAATGTTTAATGTTGTATTTAATCTTGAAATTGCGATAAAGTCAAAGTTAATGGCTGTAACCTTGTTAGCTATTTACACTGTGACCTGGGAGAGAAGTTCTGCTGGTGATACTTCTAATAAAAATTACAATTTATTCTGCTCTACCTGTGGGGCTGTGTTTTCTGGTTACTGTCATCCAAAGCAAAATACAGATTTTTTTTTTTTTTTTTTTTTGGGGGGGGGGGGGGGGACACCATATAATTCTTTATAAGTGAAGATGTTTATAGTAAAACATCAATCTCCATCTCCAAGATGTTGCCTTTCATGTTTATCAAATGGTAGTTATGTACAGCGCAAAAAGTGTACCCTGGAGTGACAAAAATTACTTAACGGGGGATGCTTTAGGATCTTGGGATAGAATAGGGTAAGGCCTAGTTAATGTTAGAGTTTCTTCTTCTTGGTTATTTCGAAGTGGTCCACATTCAAATGAATGGAGCGGCACGTGCTGTCCAACCAGGTGCTTCATTAAAAACTGGGATGCAGTTGGGACACCTGCTGTTCAGCATGTTACCCCCAATTCTGTGGATATGGGGTAATTAACTGTGGCTGGATACCTTCAATAGATGGCTAGCTTATAGTTGAACCTACACCATCCATTTCTATATAACCTGATTTGTGATGATGAATGTTGTATATGGCTTGTCAAACATGGAGATGGTACAGATGTTGGAAAACTCATGCAAAGTCCCCAATTGTCTTCACAGTTTGAACTTGTCAGAACTACAAAACCTCATGAGTAGTGCTTGGGGGGGTCTCCATTTTCCTTCCAGTTATGGTAACCCCTGCTTGGTCATATGGACAGGCCCTTCAACGTACAACTATGGATCTGTATAGGGAATGGTGGGCCTGCCCTAATATACTGTATATAAAACTGTTCTCAGATAATGTCAGGCCTACATAAACCTTCATGTTGTCTTGTTCTGCACAACTTTTCCAGCACAATATCTAATGCAAGTCCTAAAATACTTTGTAAAGGAGATCTATCCTAGGTGTAGGTTTACTTTAAGGGTTTGATAAGTGTGAAAGTAAATGCCTTATTTAATGATTAATATTACGGTTCCCACAGTGTCCTTAATTCTTCATTAAGTGAAGTTGAATCTGATTAAACAGAAGATCCGATTAAGAAGACCAGACTATGTTCCAAAGACTTCAGGTCGCCTCTGTCCCACTGTGATTTACACCTTGGTATACAGACAGTAATCTCTTCAGTAATTATTCATTAATCCAGAAGTCAAAATCAAGTTTTCCTCCTTTGCTCTCATTAGAAAATGGGCCTCAACAGCTGTGATCATTAAAGGGAATGGCTCATGGAGGCAAGCCTTTCCATAAGTCCCAACAGAGCATATAGTAGTCATCAAGGGCAGTCTCACATTGGCAGACCTGGCCTATCCATGGTTGGTCATTAAAGGGGTTGAACAGGATTTAGAGAAAACTCAGGGGTGACCAGAGTAGGTGTAGAACAAAAACAAAAGACATACGGCTCCTTTGCCCTTTTCTGGTCCCCATTCTGACCCATTCCAGAACTCTCCATGTCAGAAGCAGAGAGGGCCACATGACCACTGAGACCAATCAGCGGCCTCAATAGTTACAGGTAAGGAATCGGTGATGTCATGTGAGCTTTCCTACTTCGAGCTCCAGCAAAAGCCAAGAGAAAGGATCCAGGACAGGGGAACAGAGGGCTGGGGATATGGGAGTATAGATATATATATTTTGTTATACACCCATCCTGCCCTCTCCTGAGCTTGCCCTGTATCGTAGACAACCCCTTTAATTTAAATGGCAAAGTATTAACCTTGCTCAAGGTCTATACTGATGCTGATCTTATTCAGTGTTTCTTAATGTTTCGGAGCCAATTACCTCTTAATTAAAAAGATTAGCACAGACTGGAAGTCTGGGATCTTATTGACAAATTTTCCCAAAACGAGCCTGACCTGCACAACACAACACCAAACTGCCAGTACTGTGTGAGTGGTCTGTAGGGGGTGCAGTTCTCATGACTGCCAGACCCCATGGGGACCTCATACCCTGTATATCTATTTTTTATTTTAAGACTTTATATGAGCAGTTTTAACTACTTTTATTCATTGACAATAGTCTACTGCCACCAAAATGACTTCTTAACCACTTATGCCTTGTCATAGGGGCTGTTAGAAACATAACATAATTTTTTGTATGAAAGTGCAATCTACCTGCTGAGACAATCAACTTTCAATCCATATGCAGATGAGCTGTTAGTGGCCGCCACAACCTGGCCGTGTCTGCAGGGGCGTTTATCTTCACTTGTGGTTGCTATACATGGGACCTGTCAACTTTTATGTTAGGGGGTTGGAACTAGGTGGAGACAACAGGTGAAAAATCGGTGATGGACCTGGTTCAGAAAGTTATTATCTCAGCAGTAAGACTGCGGTCACACTAGCATTGGGAGAGAAAAGTCCTGCAAGCAGTCTAGGGTAACTGTTTTTTTTACATGGATAGGGTTTCCACTTTTTGGGTCTCCAAGTGGACCCAAAAAATGGAAATCTGAACGCTGGTGTGAATATAGATAGCATAAGATTACACTTTGACACAAGAAAGGTATGTTCATTATGCTACTAAGGGTATATTCACACAGATGAAAACCACCTCCAAATCAGTGCCCTGAGTTTCCCTCCCATTGTATTTAATAGGAGCAAAGATCAAAGCACAATTCTGAAAAAATTAGCACCCAGCTCGATCTTGCCACGGGTTTCGTGGTTGATTCAGCCACAGAGACAAGACACTCAGATTAGCTCCATTCACGTTAGGAGTATGAACCACCGTAGAAAGTTGGAGAGCAGGAATTTTGGTGGTGATAGATTGTATACAATTTTTTCCTTTTTTCTTTGAGGGGGGTTACATATTAATTTAAGAACATAGAGTGTACAATACACCATCATACAGAGGCAGATCGCTCTTATATACTATATACATGAGCGGCTGTTTTCATCCTCTGGGTATAAATAGGCTGTCAGGAATGTGCTGTATGTACAGTCCCCATTTCATCCCATTGAGGAAGGTATTAGGTTTTAGTTATATGTTTTATTTTCCCTCCAGGAAAGAGCTGCTGATCAAGCAAAAGCCCAAGAAAACATCCGGCTGACAGAAGTGACGAGCCCCCGGTATCTATTATTGGTATCTCCATCAAAGATCTCTAAAATGCCTGCTCTATTTATATACCAGGCTCTCACTGCCTCGAACCTCCTCCTCTGGATCAACTTCAGAAAATAAATCAAGGAATTATATAAACAGCACTTATTTTTATATGCAAGTCTTCTTTCCTCTATACCTCCCAACATATGTTCAGGAGGCTTTACTTGTAACTTCTAGTCCCTAGAGGAAAATTTGTCCTCACCTCACCATAGTTCCTCCTAGGTATACTCATTGGTGTTTCATTGATGTCCCCATGCGGACTCCCCCGGACGGAATACAAATGCAGAATTTCCACTTTATAAAATGTTACATACATGGTGGAGGGAAGAACTGTATGGCATAATAACAAAAAATACCCAGAAAAATGGTAAAAAACCCTACAATATCATAGGAGACATTGAAGCAATCTGAAATCGATAGCGCTTTGCACTTGACAGCTACATAAGTTTGCACCAAAATTGGTAAAATTTTTGTGTGAAAAACCCGAGGAGCATTTTGCCATCTTACCTTTTCTTGATCGTGTGAAGAATTTAATGCCGCCAGGTGAGGTAGATTGGTTAGAGGATGTAGAGTCTTTGGAAGAGGATCTGAATATGCCACTGAAGCTCATACGCCGAGGCGAGCGAGGAGGTGACTCCTGGTGTGGGAACGGAAACACAGTTTTTGGGGATCCAGGGCTGTATTTTGACTTCACTGGTGCAGATAATGGACTGGATGGTCGGTTTTGTAGAGCTCTTGGGAAAAAGCTTTTCGATGGGCTCCCCGTACTGGTGGATTCTTCTGTCTAGTGCAGGAAAATAGTATAAGATTGGGCTACAAAGATACACACACACATCTACTGGTTTTGATACTCCCTTTTTGTTAGAAGGTTTATAATATGGAGTCACATTGTGAAACCATAACTCCATTGACTATAATGGGTCTATGTGATGACCGTGTGCTGTTTTTTTTCCCCACAAAATTGTTCATGTAAAAGGGCCATAAAGAAACACTCTGGATAGAAACCTATAGGGGCCATTCACATGGAGGAAAATGGTGAGGAATTTGGTGTGGAATTTCAGCACTGAAAAAAAGCCTCTCATTGACTTCAATGGGTTCCTTTTTGTGCTAGGAGAAAAAGGAGCCCATTGAAGTCAATGGGAGGCTTTTTTTTTCAGTGCTGAAATTCCACACCAAATACCTCACCATTTTTCTCCGTGTGAATGGCCCCTTACTCTGTGTTACGCCTAGTGGAAGGTCTGATGGGGAAGTTCTTTGAATGTGTGTCGTGAACAAGCCTGGGCCCTGTACTAGACATAACATAGGGTATATATCGTATGTTACCTTGAGAATTTGTTTATAAAAAGTATAATGTAATAGAACAATCTAATATTCTGTGAATAAAGGGGAGCTAATAGAAACTTTGTTGATAGTTTAGAAACTAAGCAAGTCATATTGTGGATATGTGTGGTCTTTTTGTTTTTTCCTTGTCTGTGGTTTTATTTTTCCCTTGCAGTGCGTAAAGCCAATGGCAGCTAAACAAATTGAGGAAATGCCTAGTCAGAGCAGATCCATTGTTTAGTACTGTGCTGTTTACCCATAGAAACTGTTTCCCATTCCTGGTATAATGTATATCTGTGCAATAACAAGTCTATAAAGCAGAACAGTCACTGACTCTTCAATGGTATTCTTTAAGGTTGAATATATAAATAACTAGCATCTGCCCGCGACTTCATCTGCGGGTTGGTGTTGGCGCTGAGCCACTTATACTTAGCTAATTGCTGTTGTGGAAGATCAGCCTGCTCCCGCGTCTCGGCTCTGCTACATACTCAGTTGTATGTACATCTCTGCATATGGAGAGCGTAATCAGCTGTGCTACAGCGCTGCTTAAGTTCTGCTACATCTGGCCACTTGGATTATAGGGGTGTTCTTATGTCAGTGTGTGAGCAGCTTCTGTGTTACAAAGGGCTGAATGGATGTTGCTGAAATGTGCCAAAGTTTGATCAGCCTGCTCCTGCGCCATCCAAACATATAATATTAGTAGGATAGGATAGGAAGTAGGAATATTAGTAGGATAGGATTAGTAGGATAAGATGTATTTTTGCATTACATGTTCTGTACCTTGCGGGTAACATTTTTCTCCGAACCGTCCAGATCTCCATCCAGAAAGGGCATAGCAAAGGAGCTGAGATCCTGTGAAAGACAAAAATATACATTATAATCCTTGAAGAGGTTGCAAAAATAGCTGCAAATGGGGCAATTCTAGGACAAGCACAATATCAGTAGGAATAACACAAGGACGGGCACACTATCACGCTTTACAATTACAATTAGACCAGGTGTAATTATCATTTACTATAGACTTGCTCTGGTAATAACTAATGCAGTAGATTTCAGGTACTGACGCCAATAAACCTTGCCACATCGACCTTCCAGGAAAATGGCATGGAAGAAAGATGCACATTTTTGTGCAAAAAGTAAACAAAAATTTTGTGAAAACTGGCATACAAAGCATCATAAATCTGTACTGTTTCCTTCCTTACCCAGGCAACCATATTTATGCAAACTTTGTCTTATTCTCCCATTGAAATGTTACACTTACAATAAGAGATATAAAGGGATCTGTAAAATGACCAGAATTGCAATATATTTTACTAAAGACACAGCAAAAAATGTCTATATATAGGCTGGATAACTTGACTCTTACAGGTGCTAATCTTCAGAGGAACATAGAAACCGAGTCCTGTCAGCTGATGCCAGTGTTGGCTGTCGCTGAGCAGCAGAGAATAATCTAGCGATAAGACTAAAGCTGAGTTCACACTGGGTTTTTTGGAGGTCGCTTCAGAATCAGGTCGAAAAAACGGCTAGCCGCGACTGGATGCCGCTGCAGTGCTCCAGCATCCAGTCGCAGCATTCCATTCTGGATTAGGCCCAAATTGAATGAGCCTCCGCGGCGGAGTCAGCTGCAGAATCCGCGGCAAGATAGGGCAGATCACCTCTTTTTTCCGCAAGCAGCAAAAAACCGAAGTCAATGGGAGGTGGATTTTGGAGACGGATTCTGAAGCGGATTCCGCGTCAAAATCTGGTCCAAAAAAACCCTGTATGAATTCAGCCTTACTAAGGCCTTAAGCTTAATACAGATTACATTTCAGACTGTAGTTGCTATGGTTGGTTAGTTGGTTGTACAGCGAATTGTCCCAAATACATGAACAACCACAAACCTTCCAAAGAGCATTTTACTACCCCGGACACCTGGAAAACTAACAGATGAAAGTCGTTCAATGCTAATAAAGTGATAAAAATAGGAAATGACGGACACTATGTGGGTTTGTTAGTAGTACACAGGCCCACAATACAAAAATTACCCACCAGTCTGTCAGTTTACCCCATACACCACAGATCATGGCAGACAGACGGCAGAAAAAATCCAGTACAACAGATTTTGGTTTTTAACCAACTTTAGTTGATGGTTGGCTTTCTGGGACAGATTTTTGTAGGTTTACGTATAACTAACCAACAGCACATCAGTGCAGACCCAGCATATAGGATAGGATAGGGTCACCTGAATCGAGTGGTTATTCCCTTGTGGATCGTGCCGTGTCCGTCACCAAGATATCGCTGTTTTTATCAACATGCAGATCAGCTTATTCTTGGTGTCCAACCATTCTGACAGGGCCTGATGGTGCTGCCATATACAAGGAAACCTTTTTGAGATGACCACTCAAAATTGCATTCAAATGTGGTCTTCTAGAGAGGTGGTCTTCTCAAAGAAGATGGCAACTATGTAAAACTGAAAATCTGTCATAGAAAATGTGGTCTGGGGAAGGGGGTGGTCTTCTTAAAGAGGTGGTCTTTTGAAAAGACCACCCATCACTGGCCCATTACATCTCTCAGTACAAGGTGCTTAGATAATGTAGGGGTACAACACAGTACCTATACAATAAATGACACTATATACACATCATTTACATGATAAAACATACTGTGTACAGAACAATTATAGCATTAAATCCATGAAGAGTCTCTTAAAGGGACGTCCTCAGTGTCTTCCATGTAAAGAGCAGGATCATGTTCAGCACGCTTACAGGGGATTATAGGACACGCTGAGTACTATTCCATCAGGCATAACAACTGATGTATGATATTATTCCATAAACATATTTTGGTCAAAAGATACAGCAAAACTACGTCAGTTCCATAACCCCAGACAGACTTGTGTTGCAAGATTTTTATACTTGTGTTTATAGCATCACATAATCCTCTGCCTCGACTTCTTTCATATTTTTGTGTCGTGTAGGAACATGATGCATGTGATAACGGTGACAACAACACGACGAATAATGACTCTCTAAAACTCCTATCAGAATTCCACGTTTTCTTCTACGCTTCAAGTTATGACTTGCAGTGAAAGCCCAGACAGATACTTAGTGTTGTCAACTGTTTGTGACCTTTGCTTGTCTTCTCGTGGCGCACGCTTCTTATAATTTACAATTGTGTTTCCCTTTCCATTTAAGAATGTGGCACAGAAATATAAAGGGAAGTCCAAGACAAAAATTCGTCATAATCGTCATGTACTGCTATAGCAGCGATACAAGTCTTAGGCCTGGGTTCATATCTGCGTTCAGTATTCCGTTCGAGGAGTCTGCTTGGGGACTCTATATACGATACAATATGGTTGGGGGAATGTGATATAATGATATGTATGTATATATCTATGTTCATTAGCTAAGCCAGCTCTCTTCTCTGTCTATACATAGGATGTAATGGAGATGCGACCAAACAATAACCAATATAATCTGGCATTTATTTACTAAAATCTCGGCCCTTTCTATGCTGAGAAATATAGGAGACGGTCCTATCTAGGATAGCTCTGCCTCGTAGACTTCTAAGCATAGAAAAAGCAGAGATTTTAATGAATCGGTGACAGGTTATACTGAATCTTTTCCTACAAAACTATATATCAATCTGCTCAGCTCCTCCCGCTCTATAACAGGTCGTCTGCAGATTAGACTATTGGCGGGTTCCCTTTAAATACATTTTCTAAGGTGCCAGCCAGTAACACCTCAGACAATGCATTATTGCAATGATCCAGAAAGGGACTATAACAAGCAGGAACCGTGTGTAGTATACAGGTAAGGGTTTGTTATATTAATGGCGCTATTAGGATGCAGTTCTGCTTTCACCAAATTCCTGAACTTTGTTCTCTTACTAGCAAACACCAGCCTTAATGTCTTGGATCTCAGCCATACTGTCACCTGGCACAAATAAAGTGTTTTTGTGTTATCGGAAGGGCAAACTCTCTTTTGGCCAAAACATTAACTCTTTAGTTTAATTGCCCTGCGCCTCCTTCACCAGAGTAAGTGAATGGAGTGGCACTGAGACCCTGAGGGTGCCGCAAAATTAGAAAACATGTTTTTTGTGCTTACAAGGCAAAGTTGCAACACCCTCAGGGTTCTAATGCGACTCCATTCACATACATTGCTAAAGAAGTTGCAGGATGATACGTTGATTGCTGCGTATTTCTAGCCTAATAGCACCACTTTTGGCCAATGGTGTCTATAATGGAAGCGCAACACCATTCACCATACACAACCCATGAAAAAGCAGCCATGTTCCTCGCTGCGATCTTTTCTGCAAAATGGGGATGGGATTTGCCTGCACTGTACAAAGTTGCGATTTTTCCTGCAGCGTCTCCGCTGCGGGCAAATCATGGCGTTTACGTCCCGTGGGGCCCCAGCCTAAAGGAGATGTCCAAGAATTACAGGTTTCAGTAAGAAGTAGAGATGAGCAAACGGCGTTCGATCGAATTGGTATTCGATCAAATATCAGGCTGCTTGAGATATTCGATTCCAATCGAATACCACGCGGAAAACACACTAAAAATTCGTATCCCCTCCCACCTTCCCTGGCGCTTTTTTTGTACCAATAACTGTGCAGGGGAGGTGGGACAGGAACTACGACAATGGAGGCATCAAAATAAAAAAAAATTCGGAAAAAGTAATTGGCTGGCTAAATCAGGTGACCTCCACTTTATACAGTACGAATGGTGGATTTCAGATTCGGTTCATATGAGTCTGTGAACTATGTGACTGTGAGACAGGGATAGATGTACAGGCAGGGTTAGCTAGGAATTAGCTTTATTTAGGTAGGAACCTTACTCAAACAGCTCTTTGGGGCTCTATCTCGTGGCAGCCCATTATATGCTAGTCGGGATCCCTGTCAGCTTGTGATATGCAGGAGCTGACTTTTTCTCATAGGAATGCATTGACCAGAGTTGATTGGCTGAATGCCATACAGTGTACAGCATTCGACCAATCAACGCTGGTTCTGCTGGAGGAGGCAGAGTCTAAGATCGGTCCACAGCAGTCTCCATTGTAGTCCGATCTCAGATGTAGCAGAGTTGACCTCAGTGGCCTAAGGAAAGAAAACAGGATGTCACTCACATACGTCACCTGTGACATCTCGGGTCTGTTCCCTAGGCCACTGATTGACCTCAGCAGTCACATGCAGCGAAGACTATCGCACAGTGGCGTAACTAAAGTCTTATGGACCCTGGTGCAATATTTTGTCCAGGCCCTCTACCTCATCCCTACAGCAAATTCTTTAGTCATGGTTATGGATGCTAAGGAGTTTGAGCCACCTTAGTGTGGTTAGGGTAATCTGTGGGTCTCCTTGTCTTATGGGACAGATGGAAGCTGCAATCTTAATACTGATGCTTATGGGCCCCAGTGCAACTGCACTCCCACAAGTTACACCCCTACATATCAATTGAGCGGGATATCGCCATTTCTGTTATATGCAAATGAGTTGTTTGGAGCAATGAGGGCTTAGCTGTTGCTCCTAATATCTCATTTGCATACTGACACAAATAGTGATATCTTGTCAACGGGGGAACAGATTCACTAAGGAAAATTAAGGTGGCTAAGTTATCTCACTGCAATGCTGGGTTGACATGCTTGGTTCTGGTGATAGACTCCCTTTAAGAAACAAAAAGAGCTGACATAAGACAAGAATATATCTTTGTAGAAGAGAATTACAAACATATCACTTTGATAAAAGCTGAAGAAATAAACTTGCGCTGTATGAACAGAATATGGTAATGTATGACAACCTCTCTAGCTTACTAGCACATGTACCGTCAGCCCTCGCTGATATGTTTGTTGTCAGCCTACATTGTTTTTTGCCTCTGTGCACAAACATGGCCGTGGCTGGCACACGTAGTGAAAACATACAACTGGAATTTTCAGATAAAACATGTTTGTTGTCCGTGGCCTTCAGCAAAATACTTTGTCACTAAGAGAAACACAACACGAGGAACATGCAGAAAAGAATATTACAGCTCCTAAATTTACAGTCTGTCCATGTTATGACTTCAGATTTTATCTCTTCTTGTTTTTACGTATTTGAGAAAAATAATCCAACACAGTTGTGGAAATCCCTTTCTGTTTGCCAAGAGGCAGAGGTACCTAATAGGGCATATACGGTCACTATACACCACGATATACACCGAGTGGCCATAAGTCATGGGAAGATACTGGGTGCACCATTAATAGTGGGTTGCCCTTGATAACCGCAGCAAGATGACGAGGCATGAACTCAATGAGGTGTTGGAAGAATTCTGGAGGGATATTGATCCACACAGTCTGCACTGCAGCCCACAATTGGTCCTGTGTAGTTGGCGCTAGGTCCATGGAGTGGACACTGGTATCCACAACATCCCATAAATGCTCTATGGGTTTGAGGTCGGTCGAGCAGGCAGGCCAATCAAGAGTCATGAGGTCACTGGTGTGTTCATTAAGCCAGTCCCGTGCCACGAACAAGCAATGACATGTTGCATTGTTCTGTTGTTACACAGCATCCTCATCAGGGAACACCAACACCAGAAAGGGGTGCAGATGGTCTGCCATAAGTTGCATGTGTCTAGCACTGGTCATCGACCCTGACCCAAACCATGACGGAGCCACCTCCCGCCTGGACATGTCCCTGTTGGCATGCAGGATCCATGGCTTCATGGGGCATAAAGTGACACTCTCACACGCCCATCGGCTCTGTACAACAGGAACCATGATTCATCAGAACATGCCACATGCCGCCACTGTTCCATGGTCCAATGTCAATGGTTGTGGGCCCATGCCAGTCTTCGAGCTCTGTGTTGCGGTTGAAGCCTATGTGGTGCAGTTCTCAGCGCACAGTCCTGGTGGGAATGGGGTCTTGGTGCCCCACATTCAAATCGACGGCGATTTGACCCACAGTAGACCGTTGAGAGCCCCGTATAACTCTGTGAAGTGAAGTGACGTGACGTCCGTTCATTGAACACTCGAGTATATTGCAGGTCCACCCGAGACACTGTTGACCTTGGAAACCCAAATTCCCAGGTAATCTCCAAAATGCAATGGCCCATGCGTCTTGCACCGATTATCATCCCATGTTCAAAGTCACTTAACTCATGATGCCCTGCCATGTTTACGAGACACCTGTCTGCATCAGACTGCTCAGATATCCTGGCAACACTAGCGCCATAGGCTGTATCGCGTCACACCATTTAAGCATCATATCCGACACAACCGGCCCTGGGACATGATTTCCCATGACTTTTGGCCACTGAGTGTATCACTCGATGGTCACCAAAGTCTCCATGAAGAAGGTATACAGTAATTTCATTGCATGTCGATCTACTGCTATGGGACACGGAGGAGTAACATGACGACTAATGCCTTGCGTTACATCTAAGTACCCTGTCCTACCATCTAGGGCAGGGGAACTGTGATTCTTATCACAAATCCTGTGGACATTAATCCATTTGAAACTCCTCCTGATGAACAGTCCATAATAGGGCTAGGGAAACATGTTGAGGGGATAAAAGGATGTAGGGCAAACCCTCTATAACCATTTTATTAAGAATAGAGATTGAGTCTAGGTGCACACAATATGAATGAGCCTAGTCCTGTTTGCTTTTAAGTCAGGGTTCTCATTTAATCTATGGGACTCTTGGTATTGAAGGAGCCTTGGATTTTTTGTATTGAGGCTTCTATTTGATGTGAGGTTGGGCAGAGACCTGTGGGAGTATTTAAAATGGTGTATATTTAGACCACACACACACTATTGAAAGGTCCAGCCACCCACATTTTGGTGTTTTTAGGACTTGATTTATCCTTGAAATAATTGTTTTAACGGATCCAATAAAAGTTACATTTTGGTTACTCCTTCAGTGAACTACTTTCTATAGAGTGACAATCCCTCAGTGATATTCATCTGCACATTGTGTGAGGTTGAGGCCCCACATTGCAGAAACACAACTTTTTTGTTGCAGATTTTGCTGCAGTTTTTTGAGCCAAAGCTTAGAGTGGAAGCTTCCAGTATATCTCCCATTCCTTTTGTAGCCAATCTTGGCTTTAGGCTCATAAAAAGGCAGCAATATCTGCAACAAAAAAAGCTGTGTTTCAGCAACGTTGGGCCTCAGGATACTCTGACTGCTTCTGAAATTTCAAGCAGATTTTTTCTGCTTGTCAAACACTGATGGGGATTGTAAGGGTTGGTTCATACGGCAGAAACCTTTTGAGAGACAGATTTCTGGTGGAATTCAAGGTGGATTTTACCTCAAATTCAGCATCAAATTCCTACATGTAAATACCCCCTTATGGTATCACTGATGGTAACAGACATCAGGGCAGGATACAAAGGGCATATTACCATTCCCAAGTATAGGTAGGCACTGTTGCTGCCAATACCAAGGCTATTGGACATCTTGACATATTACTTTTGCCGCAGCATATCACTTCTCTATATTTAATGTGTAGTACTTCAATGACCAGTTAGAGATGCTGCTGACAAGACGTTGGAGAAGAGGTTATACCCGTGGGAGAGGGAGATGGTATCTTAAACTGGTGGGTACCTGGGAAGGAAATGAGACATGATGGAGAGGATGGAGATATGATACACTAAGTGGGATAATATACCTTGAGGAAGACAAATAATACCCTAATGAGTGGTGAAACCTAGGTAAGAAATGATATCTGGGGGAAAAGAAGAGATGACACCTGGGAGGAGGGAGAGATGGTAGCGGAAGAGTGGAGAACATGATATCATGGGAGAGTGATGCTTTACAACATATAAAGTTTTTGTTCTCATACATGGCCGTGTGAAGTTTAGAGAACCTAACCTGTACAAGACACCATCTAACCTAAGGCCACCTCTAGTAATGGGACACTATGACTTGCATTGTTATGGACCATTGTGGTTGTCATTGGCACAGAAGTACTGTGGATACCACCAATGCCTGTGCCATTTTTATTGCAGGGATCATTATACCTTTTATTTCATAAAGTAGTTTGTATGTAGTTAAGAATATAGTCACTGGCCATAAAATATCACTTTATTATGAACAGAGACAATGGTTGGGTCAGAACAGAGAGGATTATATATTACGATACAGTATAAATTCTACAATACCTATCCAACTCAATGAAAAAGACTATGCACAGAATGACGTTCTTGCCCAAGAACTAGGTTGCTAGAAGGAGATACTAAGCTCTTATTAGTCAGGGCTATAGATACAAAGATACAAGATACAAATGTGCTTTATTAGCATTACCAAAGAATAAAACATTTGGTGTTGCCAAAGCAAAAAGGAGGTTGGGGAGCTATATATATTAGTGCCATTATCATTGTCAAAATGGACCTGAAGTTACCCAAGCATTGTACCACAGGTTCGTTAGGATTTGCTAGAGTTTGTCTATGGCTACTTAGCGTTTGTCTATGTGAGCATTCCATTTTGCTAATCTGTATATTCTGGAATTTCAACCTGCTATTGAGTTAATGCAGATTTAAGCTGCAGAATAAACACCCAGGGATGTAGCTATAGGTGGTGCAGCAGTAGGGGTTCCAAAGACCGAAACATGGGGAATGACCAAACAGGGTGCAGCAACGGACACAACAGCACCAAGGTTATGTTTTTCTTATTTCATGTTACACTAGCCCTGAACCCCTCTGGAGTTTGTCCAAATCCTAAGAGCCTATAGATGTAAGAGTCGGTGGACTGTGTGTGTGATGGCGGTGGATCTCACCTAAAGTTTAATGGCCGCCCTGACCCCACTGCCTGTAACTTTATTTGCATAGCACTGCTGCCTTTACATATAAAGCAGGCAGAAGTCCAAACATGGTAACTTACATAGGACTGCTGCCTCTGCCTCCATGTAAAGCAATTCTGTGCAAAATGACTTTACATGGAGGAGCTACTAGGAAAAAAAATTTTCCAGGGCTACTTTCAGGTCCCAATATGTCCCCGTCTGTGAATATCTGGTGCTATGGTAATATCTACAGACATGCAGGAGTGAATATGTAACAAAACCTAAAACATTGTCAAATTTTCTACTCCAATACACACTAATGTATGTGTACTGAGAGTATCCCCATGTATTATTACGTGTTTAACCAGACGGAGTGCAACCAGGGACAAAACAAAGGTGAAAAGGCAGAAGTTTAACCCAGGTCACTAAGTCAACAGACGTTTCTTTTGTTTTGGTTCATATCATTGAAAATAAGCAGATCTCACAACTCTCAAAACAAGGACAAAGACGCCCTCGAAAAACAAGCACCTTATAAGTGGCCAGCCCATCTGAAAGATCCATAAACATCAAGGCTTATGTGCTTCTCCATGGTCTGCAATCTGAGAGTTGTCATCACGGTTAGAGCTGCTTCTGATCCTGAACCTACAGCACAAACGTGTGACCTTCATAAGCCTCCTAAAGTATTCTGCCTCACTTTTCTAGTATGAATCATATATTAAGTGAAAAGAAATAAAAATCATCTCTGTAGGCGTCATAATAACAGATTATTCATTGCAAGCACAGAAAATATGCTTGATCATTCCAAACACACACGGACCATGATTCATCACTGCAGAGCTGGATCATTCGGGAGAAGCTCCCAGATATCATGTATCCGAGTAGACTGTCAATTACATGAAAAGAAGATCTTATACTAAGACCAAGTATTCCAGCAAATGGCTAGGACTTTCCATATGTCATGTATATCGATTTCACAGGGGACCCTTGTTCAGGACTGCCCCGATCGGATAACTTCAAATTTACATTTCCCTGCACCATGCACTCTCCGATCAATTGGTTTTGCAAGAAATGCAGTTGCCCCCTTTTTCTTGAATGGAGCTTCCCCCGGGGCACCAATGTGCAGGAAAAAAAAACACATTTCTGGATATGATATAAATATTTTTTGGGGGTAAACCCCTTTAACGGAATTTTTTATTTTCTTGAGAAAACAGTAATATTTCTGCTTTCATCACATACCCAGAGGGGAATTTTTCTTTTTGAGGGCTTGTTTTTGTCATTTGTAATGAAACCAGTTACAGGCTCATTCATATTTTTGTGGTGGAATGATAAAAACAACTATTCTGCTATTGTTTTTAGGACATTCACCATCTACTCTTTTTCCCCAAAAATAATTCATCCCCTGAAAGTAAGACATAGCAGAGGTTTTGTAGAATTGCCTAATATAAGGCACACCCCAAAAATAATAATCTTTCTGCGCAAAGATAGTATGAAGAAAAACATTGCAGCTGACTGAACACTGTGCGCGATGTTCCGTGTGGACAGGTATGCCGGCTGCTGATGCTGCTGCGATACATTGCATCCACTGTACCTGCTGCTGTAGGATGAGCTGAGAGATGCCCGCTGTGCATACACTAAGCATCGTATGTGGCGGGGGGTCCACTCTCCCAGCTCATCCTACAGCAGCAGGAACAGTGGATACAACGTACAGTATCACAGCAGCAGCAGCAGCCGGATTTCCTGTGCACACGGAGCACCGCACACAGCGTTCAGCCGGCTGCAATGTTTTTCTTCATACAGTCTTTGCACAGCAATCACATCTCAGTGTAGCACAGTAGTGGCAGCAGCACACAAACATAAAATAAGACATCCCCTGAAAATAAGACATAGCATATCTTAGGGAACCTTCGGCTCTCCAGCTGCTGTTAAACTACAACTCCCAACATGCTCCATTCACTTCTATGGGAGTTCCAAGAACAGCAGAGTAAGTATGCATGCTGGGAGTTGTAGTTTTGTAACAGCTGGAGAGTTGAAGGTTCCCTACGTCTGATATAGATGATATCATAATTTTATAGTTGGTAATCAAATAACAATAGTATTGCCAATAAGAGTATACAGAATGGCAATACTAAATCATTGTATTCTTTTATATGTAGATTTTGAGCCCCATATAGGAATCACAATGTACATTTTTCCCCTATCAGTATGTCTTTGTAGAACGGGAGGAAATCCACACAAACATGGGGAGAACATACAAACTCCTTGCAGCACTTTAAAGATCTTGTCATTACTGTCCCATATAGGGCTCACTATTTAAGCTCTCTATCAGTATGTCTTTGGAGATTGGGAACAAATCAATACATGGGGAGAACATACAGACATACAGATGTCGGCTGGATTTGAACCCAGGACACCAGTACAGTAAGGCAACAGTACAAACCAAACCATTCACCCTTGATACATTATACTAATTTTACACAATACAACATTCCTTCTCTGTGTTTGCTTCACCATTTTCACACAATTGTTATCCATTGTTGGGCTATATGAGGGCTTATTTTTTCTAGGATAAGCCGCGGTTAGTACCATTTTGGGAAACACATGGCCTACTGGTTAGATTTTATCCTTATTTGAGAACAGGTAATTTTATTGTATTCATTGGGCAACCTATAATACATGACACAAGCGTCCATAATTGAAAAAATCCAGCATCAATTCCTTGAATAAAACTTAACTTTTATTGTGAAAAAGTTTTCCGGAGCATAAACCGCTCCATAAAATCAATTATAGATATTCATGATGGCAGAGATGAAAAGACATCTGGTAATTTTATTGTATTCATTGGGCAACCTATAATACATGACAGACATCGGAGACCTGTTTAGACCACCAGCTGCCATAGAAACGATTGATATGATCACAAGAGTTTCAGCTGGTGCCCATATAGGGAGCTTGGGGACCTAGTGAACGACCCCAGGGTGGGCTTTGGTGGGGTTAAAAGTCAGAGTGCAATATACAGCTAGTACCAACTGCTGACAATGTAGACACCGATCCTATCTACTATCCAAACTAGTATTGAATTAAGTAAATCTGTATCATATGTTACATGACAATGTTTGAATTGTCAAGGAAATAAGCAATGATCTTTTTTAACATTTAGTCATTTTGCAATTCTTATTATTCCATCTGCTGAATGTACGACACTGTACAGCGACCAGTCATGTTTAAACCAGAATATTCGAGAAGTTTTTCAAAATTGTCACATGAAGCAATTGGCTATTAACATTGCATCATGTTGTATACATTGACACGCTTGGTTTATACGGAACACTATGTGAAATTCCCCATATGACGTTATATGTTCATATATATTCATGTGTCCCTGAAAAAAAAACACAAAACAAACACACAGTATACCTACACTTACACATAATAGAATGTACTGACTATTTATCAAAAACCACAAACCAGTCAAAAATTATGTACAAATGCTAATGAAAACAGGGAGCAAGACAAGATAAAGCCCACTAGATAAAAACTACCTATATACTCTGTATACCAGCAATATAATAATCAATCTCATATAGTATAGTATAATCTCATATAGTGAAGTATAAATACAATAAAATAACTAAAAAGTAACCCTAAAAATTCTCCAATACAGGAGCATAACTACCGGGGTAGCAGCGGTAGCGGCTGCCACAGGGCCCGGGACATTAGGTGGCCCAGCAACAGCCGCTACCATTGCAGATTTTTTAGTTTTTTTCAATAAACCGTTACCTGCTAGAATAACTCCAGCAGGTAACGGGCCCTATTTACTTACCGATCCTGGCTCCTGCTCATGTCCTCATGCGCTTCCCCTTTTGCGGAGGCTGTGAGCAGGAACCAGGACCAGTAAGTAAGACCGCGGGCCTGTGAACCCCACAAAAACTATACTTATACTCGGGGGGGTCTTTTCAGACTCCTGAGTATAATGATTGAAGGCCCTAGGGAGGTGAGGAAACATAAAAAACACCGTTACTTACTTCTCCTGGTTTCAGACCTACTTGGTGATGTCCCAGACGTCACATAGGCCAGGATTGCATCCTTACACGTTGCAATGCAAGCCCCGGCTCAATTGATGTTTCTTCCATCATTGAAGATGGCCGACATCTGCAGAGAGTGCACCGGAGCCCAGGAGAGGTAAGTAACAGTGTTTTTTATGTTTGTATCCTCCCCCAGAGTATAATAATTGTTCATGGGTGTCCACAATGGGGCATAATACTGTGTGCAGTGGCCACTATGGGGCATAATAGTGTGTACAGGGGTCACTATGTGGTATAATACTGTGTGCAGGGGCCACTAAGGGGCATAATAGTGCATGCCTGAATGCAGGGGGAAAAGGGGTGCGGTCGGTCGGAGTCTTCGGGGTGAAGTTGGTCGGAGAAGGGGGGCCATGACAAAAGTTTGCCACAGGGCACCGCCATCCCTAGTTACACCACTGCGCCAATATGTACCTTTCAACACAATAATACAATCATGTTTGGAGGGTGCACAAGGTGTGGACCCTCAACATGTTTTGCCGCTCCTTGGCTCCATCAGGTAGTAAGTGTTTTTAAAATGTTAGGGGGTAAGTAGCCAAATGGGAACTAAAAAAGGAAGGGCAATAATGGGTTATCCATTCTATAATGATGTTGCCATATCCATGCCCAAACCGACCAACCCATGTCAAGACTAATGTGAGAAGTCAAGTGATCGAATATCACATCACAACCGTGGATACAACCATTGCTAGGTCCACACTAGGGTTGCGGTTATGGTTAACCCAATACACTTAAAAAGTGGTTACCCATGGAAATCCAAATGAGTTTCGCTGGGTTTCCCCTGGGTTTCTGCCTGAAGACCATGGAGAGAAAAGTTCCTGTTTGCACAATCTTTCAAGCAGAATGGGGGCAGAATCTCTGAACAATCGACCAACGCAGGTGTGACCAAAGCCTAAGCCAGCACATGCCCTGGGATATGTCTCAAGCAATGTACGAGATAGTAATTCACCAAGTATATCAATAACTGCATCTCTACAATTAATTACATTTAAAAAAAACACAATATCATCATAATAACTAGTGATACTTTTTTTTAAAAAAGTGAGTTATATACAAAGTATACCATTAAACAGTGTAACCAAGAAGCACACGGTGCATATAAAACAAACCAACATACATAATGTATAGGGTGAAAAGAAAAATACACGTGCAAAGCATACATATATAATATCAGGAAAATAAAGTGAAAAAGCGCCATTCGCATATAAAAGATGTGAAAATATATAGTGAAAAATATTGTGAAAAAAATCTATAATATGTGTTGTAAGATACAGTAACCTTCACATCCATAGAAGCTTTAAATCTACAAGTCTGATCGTAGCTTGCAAACCCCGTAAGGGCCTATATTAAGAGACCTATAGTGCCCTGCCAACTACAAGGCCACTGGATACTAACTAAAGCGATATCTTGTGCAACCTCGATGCCAGCTATAAGAAGGAAATGTATTTCTGACTTACAGATCTGCAATATCTTGATGGAAGCTGGAAAAGTCTATGGGTAGCAGTGAGTGAATAATATCACTGTGTTCCTGGGCTTCTACTTGCATTATTGTGCCTGCAGCAGATGGGCATCAATGCGGCATGTGTTTCCTAGTTCCCTCCACAGTGTAAAGTAAGAGGGAAATGGACGGCTCAGGTATCTCTGTATATTACAGGCAGTCGGCCCCAACCACCCATTCCTGTGCCAAAAATGTATCAGGGCTAGTGGAAGATCCTGTTACATCAACACAGCAACCTGTCACATTAACTCTTACGATTAAGAAAGTGGCCAATTGCTAGAGGACATCTGTTTGTGCCATCCCTGTAACTCCACACCGCTCATAACCCGCTATTAAGAATATTACATGACGGATAGAAGTACCTGCTTCATAGTGACATCTGAAGTGACTGAATAAGAGTGCCCAGACGTGTCCTCGCTCCCCGGTTTTGCAGTGTTTTGACAGTGAACATATCCTTGTACTGAATTTATAGGTAAGGCTGTCAACATACCGCCACTCAGTGTTATTAGTAAAGACTACCAACATACCGCCACTCACTGTTATCAGTAAATAGATAACAGGTAAACTACTGTAGGTGGAGCTACTAGCCATAAATCTAAGAGCGCTTGTAATAATAAATGCCTGGAGCCAACCTATGGGAGTCGACTTATACAAACAAGTGAAGTCAGTCCTTACTACATTATGTACCTAAACAACAGAATAGTCATATCAATCGGGCTTATAGAAAGCTATTCACACACTGCAGAAATGACCCCATTCACAACATGGAGTTGATTCTTTTTTCTTAGAATTTTCTTGAATGAATTTGCCACAATATGGGGAGTTTACGAAATTAAACTAAGAGCAAAAAATGTTATAAAAAACATAAAAAAAAACCACAACTATTCCTTGTTAAATCCTCAGCTGTTCTAGTGTTGAGGGTTGTACATTCACAAGACTTCTGCAGCGGTTATGTAGATATATGGTACGTCACCTCTACAGGAAAATAAACAAAGATCACTGAGGACCACCAGAGCACCAGGGCTCGAGCAGAAAGGAATTTAATATACTGTTCTGTTCATGACCTGGATACAGAGACAGGATCCTATGTAAACAAACAGTCTGAGTGAAAGGTATGGGGAGCTTGATACATGTAAAATAAATAAAATAAAAATAAAATATATTACAAAGTTTCTTATATTCTAAGGCATTATTCAATTCTGAATAGGTGTCTATAACTGGAGGTACCCTTTAAGTACTATACATGTAGCTGATAAATGTTTAGGTTACATATTTCCCTATAGACATGTCATGTCTACGGATCAATTCTTTTCGACATTAGTGGTCACTTTATAATGCAATATATATATATATATATATATATATATATATATATTTATATAATGATATTTTTATATATATATATATATATATATATATATATTTATATATATGTATGTGTATATTAATATACATGTGTATATGTATATGTGTGTATTAATATATATATATATATATATATATATATATATATATATATATCAACAGGACTGAATTCCTAAGAAATGTCTGTATGAGACGAGTTACATCTTTCATGTCATTTTCATACACAGTGCTCTATTAAAGGAAACAAAGCGACCACAAGTTCTTCCTGAGCTGCAACAACTGGTGGATAATATTAAATAGCACATTCTCTTTGTGGTTACTATACACTTTTACTTTTATTTCAACACAATATCACAATGCAGTAATACCAGAGTGACACTGTCGTATCTACATAATGTTGATGCAGGCGGCCACACTAACACGGGTGTTATATAACAGTAAAGGCTCGTTCACATCTGCGTTGTCCTCTCCGTAATGCAGGTTTCCGTTTCCTGCATAAAACAGAGCAGGAGACGGAAACCTGCAGGAGTCTTTCTCACCCATTCATTTGAATGGGTGAGAAAGCTGTCCGGCCTTGAGCGGCGGTGAGCGTTTTATGCTCTCCGCCGCGAAACCAGGTTTTTTTATCCGGACACAGAGTTGGACATGCAGTAGTCTGTGTTCGAATTTAAAAATCCGGTTTCGCGGCGGAGAGCATAAAACGCTCACCGCCGCTCACGGCCGGACCCGGTCTGTGCTTTCTGTCTTCTGGCATGCAGAAGACGGAAAGCACAGAACGGAGAGTAGAATGCAGGTGTGAACCTAGCGTAAGTCATTTTGTGCACAAATACTTACACAACACTGCAAGTAATGCTAAATACGGGAGGACTACAGAATCTATTGTTCTCAGCCATCTTAAAGGGCTATTTCGGTAGGTATGTTGACAAGTAGCAGTTCAACCACAAGAATAGGGGACCCATATTCCAGTAAAATTGGAGCACCAGGAAGCACACACATGATGCCCCTCCATTTACCTCTATGGGACTGGATTTGGAGCAGTAATACACATGTGGAACTCCATTCATACAGGGCACAGAGGATCCTTGTTGTCATGACTGGTGGGGGTGCCAGTAGTTAGACCCCCATAGATTAGACAATTATTCCCCCACCTTGTTAATAAGGGTTAAAATATTAACAAAATGCCCCTATTAATATAAGAGAAAATGCCCAGGTAAGTTGGCAATAGGTTCTAGCACAGAAGGTGGATTTAGATTTTTCTAATGTATTTGTACGGAAGCCTATCTATATCTAGTGAACAAATGACTACTTTCTTCCTTTTACAGGAGAAATCATTTACATACATGTTCTTTCCAGGAAACATTGTCTGAATGGGGTCTGAAAATCTATCTGAAGTGTTGCTGTGAATTAAGTGTCAAGTGCTTGTGTGACTGGTGCTCTATTCCCAGCTACAGAACTGGTTGATATTGCCGTCCTGGTAGCCCTTTATAGTAGCAGTAAATGGAGTGCCATGAAAGCGCATTGCCACTTCACTCACAGGAAGGCTTCAGGGGTATTTGTAGGCCTCAGCTCTCCTGATCGATTAGACATTTACTCCCTATCTTAAGGAAACATCTATTTGACCAGTTGGACCTTTGCAAGGAGAATCAGTAACCCGAGAACTTCATCAAATGCCTAAATGGGTCTAAATTGACTTACAGGGTAACGACTTACAGGTGGCACTAGGGTCCAGTCATGACCAAATAGCTGTCCAGTCCTCTGCAGGTCACCTGGAGTCTTTCATAGATGACTATAGCAGACACAAAACACTTGGCTTAACACAATGGCTTCCTCCTTTACTGTACTAGTGATAATCCCTCTTTATTATCTTATATAGATTGTGAGCCCCACATAGAGCTCACAATGTACATTTTTCCCTCTCAGTATGTCTTTGGAATATGGGATGGAAATCCATGCAAACATGGGGAGAACATACAAACTCCTTGCAGATGGTTTTATGCCCTTGGCGGGATTTGAACACCAGGACTCCAGCGCAGCAGGGCTGCAGTGCTAACCACTGAGCCACAGTGTGGCCCCCCCCTAGTGATAATCCCTCTGTCATTGCCCACTTACACATATAAGTGAAATAATCTGATTGTTTGCGCCACTTTTCTCATTTAACCAGATTTGATAGATTTCTCCCATTGCAATGTTCTTCACTATAATCCCTCTCACTGCTCATCGTTCTACCTATGACTATGGAGAGTTCTGTCGTCTAACAATAGATGTGAATTTCATTGTTTATGAAGCAAGAAACTGATAGTGATTTCTTTGAAGATATGTAGTGATTCTTGGCAGCAAAGACGTCTGTATGAGCTGCAATGAGTATTGGCCGGTTCTGTAAAGTCTTTTAAGAAATCAATGCAGCAGTGAAGAGAAGAGGCCGAGATGTCATGTAGTCTGCCTGGCTGTCTCTCCATCCTGGTCTTCACTGCTGGCCAAGATTGATTTGTATAGTCAACCAACATAAAGAATTAGAATGTCATATTCAGGAACAAAATAGCCACATGAGCTACACACTACTACTACTACACCAAGCGTGTACCTACTACTACACCAAGCGTGTACCTACTATTACACCAAGCATGTACCTACTGTACTACACCAAGTGTGTACCTACTACTACACCAAGCGTGTACCTACTACTACACCAAGCGTGTACCTACTACTACACCAAGCGTGTACCCACTATTACACCAAGCATGTACCTACTACTACACCAAGAGTGTACCTACTACTACACCAAGCGTGTACCTACTACTACACCAAGCGTGTACCTACTACTACACCAAGCGTGTACCTACTACTACCCCAAGCGTGTACCTACTACTACCCCAAGCGTGTACCTACTACTACCCCAAGCGTGTACCTACTACTACACCAAGTGTGTACCTACTACTACCCCAAGCGTGTACCTACTACTACCCCAAGCGTGTACCTACTACTACCTCAAGCGTGTACCTACTACTACACCAAGCGTGTACCTACTACTACACCAAGCGTGTACCTACTACTACACCAAGGCAGAACCTATTACTACACCAAGCGTGTACTTACTACTACACCAAGCGTGTACCTACTACTACCCCAAGCGTGTACCTACTACTACCCCAAGCGTGTACCTACTACTACACCAAGCGTGTACCTACTACTACACCAATCGTGTACCTACTACTACCCCATGCGTGTACCTACTACTACACCAAGCGTGTACCTACTACTACACCAAGGCGGAACCTATTACTACACCAAGCGTGTACCTACTACTACACCAAGCGTGTACCTACTACTACACCAAGCGTGTACCTACTACTACCCCAAGCGTGTACCTACTACTACCCCAAGTGTGTACCTACTACTACACCAAGCGTGTTCCTACTACTACACCAAGCATGTACCTACTGCTACATCAAGCGTGTACCTACTACTACCCCAAGCGTGTACCTACTACTACACCAAGCGTGTACCTACTACTACACCAAGCGTGTACCTACTACTACCCCATGTGTGTACCTACTACTACCCCAAGCATGTACCTACTACTACACCAAGCATGTACCTACTGTACAACACCAAGCATGTACCTACTACTACACCAAGCATGTACCTACTGCTACATCAAGCATGTACCTACTGCTACCCCAAGTGTGTACCTACTACTACACCAAGCGTGTACTACTACTACACCAGGCGTGTACCTACTACTACACCAAGCGTGTACTTACTACTACACCAAGAATGTACCTACTACTACACCAAGCGTGTACCTACTACTACACCAAGCGTGTACCTACTACTACACCAAGAATGTACCTACTACTACACCAAGCGTGTACCTACTACAGATAGAATCATTGTCATAATCATTTCTGTACATGATGGGGGGGGGGAGTGGAAAACACCAGCTTTTTCATAGGTTTTATTGACATGCTGCGATTTACAGAAACACAATCTGCTGCAGATTTTTTGTTCTACAATGTGTGGATGGGATTAGCCAGAATCACTTTGCAGGTAATGTAACATGCAGTGTTTTTACATCATGGAGCCCTGGCATAGAGGTTTTTTTTCTACAATTACAACCTATTTTATGTCACCCCACTACAGAGCCTTAATGTGCTAATATATGCCTGGCGATAGAGTCTCCTGATTCCCCCCATTCTGCTGGGTGCAGTGGCTACTATGAATGGAGAAGTGGTCACACATGGGTCTGATTTCCAGATGCAGCCAAGCAAATGCTCTCTGGGGTTTTTTACGCTCCCGCAGAAGAGACTGGAGATAGCAATAGTACCTGGAAAGGCTAGGGAACACCAGTTCTGCAAATAAGTTTGTTCCCAGAAGGAGTAACCAGATATAGCAGACATCAACTACATATACAGATGTAATAGTTATTAAAGGAAAGTTCAATTATGCTAAAAAAAAAAATAGTTTTACAATAACGAACATTTGATTATTAACTTTGTATGAAAGCGACTGTCATAACTCAGCATAGTGCAAACTGGGACAACAGGCGACCATAGAACTGCTACATCTGTACTGTGGATATGCCATACACTGTATGTCTAAGATGTGAATACGCCTTTAAACTTTCCTGTATCCCTTGGGAATTGTATGTAGTATGGCTTATAGCAGTGTGGCCCTCCAGGAAAGGTTGTGCACTGTGAGTCTATGCTTTCCAAGTGATCATCTTTAGCCATTGTGCAAGGATTACAGTTCTTGAGCTCCAAATGCAAAATCTGAAGATATATTTGTTTAACTGGATACCTTTATTTTCACACTAGACCAGTAAATCTTCAGCTTACTAATAATAGACAATATTGACCTATAAACCTGGACCCAGTATAGAAATACTTGCCAGAGTATTGTTGTATAAATATGCTTTAATGTTGTGGAATCAAATATCTGCCTTGAATGATACATAAATGATATGGACAACAACTGCAGTGTGTAGTGTGGAGAGGGCAGACCATGCAGGAGCGAAGAATTGAATTGAACATAGCAATTTGTAAAAATATTCCAATCCAAGTGCCTGAGATCCCTGTTAAGCATCCATTAGGCTGAGGCTCCACATTGCGGAAACGCAGCTTTTTTTTTGTTGCAGATTTTGTTGCGGTTTTTTGAACCAAAGCCAAGAATGGCTACAAAAGGAATGGGTAATATATTTGTCAAAACTGCTGGTGCAGGAGACCAAAATAACAATTTAGGGGCCACACGGTGGCTCAGTGGTTAGCACTGCAGCCTTGCAGCGCTGGAGTCCTGGTGTTCAAATCCCGCCAAGGGCACAAAACCATCTGCAAGGAGTTTGTATGTTCTCCCCGTGTTTGCATGAATTTCCATCCCATATTCCAAAGACATACTGATAGGGAAAAATGTACATTGTGAGCTCTATGTGGGGCTCACAATCTACATTTAAAAAAAAAACAAAATAATTTGGGGATTTTTTGTAGATTCTTTATAATTCTGATCCCCTCCCCCATCCATCCGATTTCCAAATTCCACATTACAGGATTTTTTTAGTTCTATTTTTCAATAGGGAACACATAGTAAGCGGAATAACAGCACCAATAATAGGAGATGATGATAATCTCTGGTTAATGATTGACTTTATATGAGCGGAGCGCTATTGCCATATTATCAATCTCAACTACTTGTTACTGTAACTATAAGTTGTTTATCTAAATGAAATCTGAGCTTGTATATTTAACTAAGCAGACGAAAACTAGGACAAGAATGAGAATAAGGATTTTTATACAAGAAGATACATATTATATTCAATAATTACAAAATATTTACATAAAAGTATTTATACAGTGTAAATACCAATATAAGTATATACTGTAAGCAATGCTGCATGGCTGGGAGTGTCATTACTTAAGAAAAAATCTACCATATCTTCACATGTCAATATAATAATACTGTATAGTTACTACATTATACCCAAGTAAAGAAAATAATATTAAAGAGTAGTCCATGATTTTTTCAATGTATGTCCCATCTTTAAGATAGGCCATAAGTACCTGACTGGTAGGGGCCGACATCAGTTAGTATAACATAGTGTCTTTATAGTGACCAAATGCTACTCTGCTGACAACCCTTTTAATATTGCCCCCTAATCACCCATCCACCCCCGAACATCCCAACCCAACCCCCCTCCTAATCACCCATTCACCCCCATATTCCTCAACATAACCCCTACCCCAACCACTTTCTTTGCTTTGGAAATGCCAAATGTATATTCGGACATTCCAATGTCACTGTATAGGGATAACAAACACAGTGGTGTCACAGTATAGGGATAACAAACACGTTGATGTCACAGTATAGGGAAAACAAACACAGTGATGTCACAGTATAGGGATAACAAACACAGTGATGTCACAGTATAGGGATAACAAACACAGTGATGTCACAGCATAGGGATAACAAACACAGTGATGTCACAGTATAGGGATAACAAACACAGTGATGTCACAGTATAGGGATAACAAACACAGTGATGTCACAGTATAGGGATAACAAACACAGTGATGTCACAGTATAGGGATAACAAACACAGTGATGTCACAGTATAGGGATAACAAAGACAATGATGTCACATTATAGGGATAAACACAGTTATGTCACAGTATAGGGATAACAAACACAGTGATGTGGCCTCAGCAGTCACTTGGAGCTGGGAGACCAAACCTCACAGGGAAGCACTGCAGCTGCGTGGAAAGGTGAGTAAGAATTATTTAGTTTTTTTCACTGCCCCCAGCCTATTTAAAACTTAAACAAGTTGTCCATTTTTGTCTGGACAACCCCGTTAAGCGCCTGCTATCCTGTATACAAACTTTAAAATCAATGTGGGACCTCTCTTACTTTTGGTCTCTGGTACAACAACTAAAATTACTGTTGTCTGATTCACCACCATAGGGTTTATTTCTCTGTCACCCGGTCACTCAGACACATTCTCTATCCCCTTTCTTAGCTCTAGCTTTCATTCTTCGTACTCATAGAGATTTTGGCTTTCTTACTGAATCATCATCCAAATGTCATCTTGTACATATCACCAAATGTTTGTCAATGATTTCCAATTTCTCTCTTCCAAATTCTTCTTCTATATGATTAGAAATTCAGTACTGGCAGCCTAGGAGGCAACTGCAAAAAACCTCCCCGTACAGCCTAAAACATACAGTCTTATATAGTCTCCTGCAGTTTCTTTGCAAATTTCTAAAAAGAAATATGATTTTTATTGCACTTGTTATAGTGGTTCACAGGTAAAGCCCATTTACTCATCTTAGACTCCCATAACTTTGGGTGCTGTAATTTAGCAAGTAATTGAATTCATCCTGACCGCGCTGAGTAATAACTGGTGCATGTAAATGACCTACATTAATATGATGTACTGCATTTTTTGCTATTTGTCAGCAGAACAATGACCAATTTCCTTAAATTAAACTACACAAAGAAATTATGTAAGAAATTCAACACTTGTCACCCTAACCTTTGTCATTGTTGTCTGTATTCTCTGCCTATGGTGAACAGACAGGGTGCAAGCATCAGAAAATGACCCCTGTCACAATATAAGAAAATATACTAGTGTTCATATACCTCTGTATATCTACAATTTCACAAAGAGGCCGAGTTTTTTTTTACCTGGATACAATACAGTATAAATATGACAAAAAATTTGTGACATCCTCCGTCAGAATTCATATTTGTGGAGGAATTCTTATTTGAACAAATTGATTTTTTTAGAGATTTTTTTAAAGATTGTATCTCTAACAGGGAATAATAATCTCATAGACCTTGTCTATCAGTGGACGAAACCTGAAAAGTTCATCTAGTGCAGAGCTGGACTGTTGCATGGATTTTATGACACTGTGCTAGGACATGAGTCCTAAAGGATCCATAATCAATAATAAACCCATGGACAAGAAATATGGTGATGCCCCCAAGCTACCTTTAAAACCTTTGAACTGTTTGACCCATCATCGTGAATGGTGGAGGATCCCTAGCTCTATGAGGCAGTGGAGACCCCTATAATCTGTATAATTTACTACCTTATGCAAAAATGTGTGACCATCTACTCACCGCCTCTTGGCTGGACATGATTACCAAGTGACCATCAGGAAGGATGAATGGTGGAGGACCCCTAGCTCTACAAGGCAGTGGAGACCCCTATACTCTGTATAATTTACTACTAACTAGTATGGATGCAAGAAGTGATCCTAAAGCTCTTTAGCAAAATATGGAAGATCCCTTCAATGCATTGAATACCATCATCATGGTGGTCAGTGCATTGAGGGCATCTTCATGAAGAGCATGTTCATGAAGTGGAATAGTTACCATCTTCAAGGTCATTTGTGCATCCCCGAGCTTCAACACTGTTGATCTTTCACTTCTCTTCTTACACTAGGTACACACTAGAGTTTGGGTCTCCATCATTTAGGTCTGCATAGGGACCTGCCAAAACCTTTGGAACCCATTGACTATAACGGGGTCCTTGCAGGACTTTTCTCTCTGACTATATTAAGTGGAATATCTGGCTGACTCTCGTATGGAGACTCCAATGCAGATGTGAATCCAGTCTTACCAGTACATACTGCATCTCCTCTATCAGCTTCTTCCCCTCAACTTTAATTGTACAATGGGGCCCCTCATCTGCTGGCCTACTACAAAGCTTGTTTCATCCATATATACTGTAGTTAAAGGCGTGTGACTTACAACAAAGAAGCCATAAATATACGATATTTGGTTTTTCCCATGTGAAATACTAAGTAAATGTAACTGACATCATAGCACAATATAGATGACTGAAGTAGGGAGAGGAATGTGGACGTCTGGCACACGCTCAGAAATATCGCTAGTTTCACAGCGTTCTATCATTCAGGCAACAAACTGTTGTGACGGAGAGGATAAAAAAAGTCCAGGCGACTTTCTAAGGGTTTCACTTTTCATTTTCATTGTGTTACATTCAGGAAACAGGAAAATGCTTGTATGATTGTGTCTTAGCAGCCTCTACTGTTACTTTACTTTCATCTCCACTTTAATGGCTACGTAATCCACAGCAATCTAATAATTATATTAATTTAATATATGAGAAAGAAACAACTTAATTAAAAATCTGCCACTTTGAGTCATGGTAACAGACTACAGATAAACTCTTTGTACTCTGTTCCCAAAGTCATATTCCCTTCCATCTGTCCCCTACTTTTTGCTAACCTACCAAATGTATGTTGGAAAAAACAATGTAACAGATAAAGGAAGATCCCGAATAGAAAAAAGTGACTGTAGGGGAGAAAATATGACTATGAGATCAGACTACGTTGGGACTGTTTGTAGTCTGGTGACACAGAATTCTATAAAAGTTTTTATTAACAAATTATGAACAAAGTCGCTTTGTCCAAGAGGAGGTACAATACAAGAAATGTGAAAGGGGCACAAAAACAGCACTCTAAAATGACACTATAATATACATATATGCTATGAGAAGTACTGTGCGCCTTCTTTCTGCTCACTGGTGGAAGTACTTGGGTTAGATATATACAAGGGTGTACATGAAGAAGAGGATTAATCCCCCTTTCCTTCTCCCCTCTCCCCATCGTCTGTTTTTCCAAAAAGTTTCAGGCCTGAGATATTTATCATTTTGACTGATTCATTTTAAATCCCTGTTCATTCTGGATTACTCGGAGGTCTTTTCAGACCCCCAAAAATAATGACCGGAGGACTAAGAGAGGTGAGGGAACATAAAAAACACTGTTACTTACCTCTCTTGGCTCCGTAAGGCTTCAGGCCTACATGTGTGACGTCACGTGGGCCGGGCTTGCATCCTTATGCGTTGCGACGCAAGTCCTGGCTCAAGTGATGTCCCGTACATCATTGAAATGGCTGACATCAGCAGGGAGTGCGTCGGAGCCCAGGAGAGGTTAGTAATATTGTTTTTTTATGTTTATATCCTCCCCTGGGTTTCTGATTATTATACTCTAGGGTGTGAAAAGACCCCAGAGTATAATAATTGTTCATGGGTGTCCACAATGGGACATAATACTGTGTGCAGGGTCCACTATGGGGTACAATACTGCGTGTGCATGGGCCCCTATGGGGCATAATACTGTGTGCAGGCACGACTATGGGCATAATATTGCGTGCAAAGGCCACTATGGAGCACAATAGTGTGTGCAGGAATGTGTGTTTGTGGGGGGGGGGGGGCGTCGGTTGGGATCTTCGGGGTAGGGGGGGATTGGTCTGGGGGGAAGGGACATGTCAAAAGTTTGCCACGGGGCCCTGCCATTCCTAGTTACGCCACTGTGTACATGGATTTCTGCAAGCCCCATTGAAATACATGGAACAATCACAGAAACGTCAGCAATATATCTGCATATGAACATACCCTGTCTCTGCTTTTTGTAACTGAGATGAAGTGAAGTCTTCTGTGTAAAGCAATGAAGAACATTCCTTATGTATCAGTTTACACTTCCCTAAGATACATGTATACCGGCCTCTGCTGGTTCCTGACCTGGACACTGCATTAAACACCCGTATTATGTATATGATTGTGAATAGGGAGTGCCCCGAACATGGAATGAAAACAACCACAGAATTAACAATACCAGTTTTCATGGCAGCTGCAGATTATATACAGCGTAATATGTGTTTGGGTCCCGGCAGGAAGTGGGACAATGTGGGAACTCCGCAACCTTTGCACTGTTTATTTGTCATGTTTATAATGTGTGTGCTTTAATTAATCTGAATTTATACTCTTTTATATATTGCCTATAAATTCAATAAAACATCCTATCAATAAATATGTCACCATATGAGCTTACCATACACACCATGGTATGAACTGCTATAACTGGGTCTGCCTGGTGACACTTGTATGGCAGACATTTGTTACCGTATCCTCTTGATCCTCCATTTAAGGCTACAAACATCTGCCATTTGGAGACTCTGTTGGAGAGTCATCCTAAAATCAATTAAAAATATAGGACACCCAATGGACTTCAATATGGTTAATGGACTCTATATGTGTCCAATATTTTAGCGGTCTATATGTCAGTTATTCCGACAGAGCAGAACAACGGACAGCCTAACATAATTGTGAACCTAGTGTAACATGAAAGATTCACTAAGGCCAACTTCACATGGACATATTCGGTCTGTGAAATATTGAATATTAAGGCCAAAATATTAAGCAAGGATCTGAGCTCCAAGCATTCAACTTCACACACATCTATAACATAACCATGCACAGGTCCGTGAGAAAATGGCACGTATGGCACATGGAGGATATCTGAGTGTCCTCCATAGACCTGTTCATATCATTAATGAACCAGGGTCACAACATGGAAAGGAATTGGTCCTGTCCTATACAGTCCCCTACAGGATCCATGATAATGGATGGCTATATATGAAGTAGTTAGTGTACTGCAATATTTAGATTTTGGAATTCAGAATATCAATGGGAAATGGCATCTTACATTGAGAGATTTATATGAAATATTCTTATTTTTAGACTTATATACTGTATGTTACAGGCAATATAGGAAAGCAGGCATTCAATAGAATGCCAGATTTCATACATTACCGGTAACATATGGACTAGTACTCTGATCTTTCTTATGGGTATTTACAGATATACTGTACAAAACTTCCTCAAGATACAGTGGCCTCAGGTTACTATATTTTCAGCAAACAATGGTATTTCCTGGACCGTGGTAACTTAAAGCCACATTATACATACAAGACTATAGACAATGACGATTTGCCTCACCTTGATCAGTGGGCGAGGTCGATTGGGGACCGGAGATACCTGTAGTACAATAGATCTGACTATGCCTTGTGGTTTCTACTAGAAACAAAAAACTGAATACGAGTGTGAAGAAAGCCTTGCCGAGTTACAAGAGACACAAAGCAAACCTTAAAGGGGTTGTCCAGGTATTGTATGAACCAAGTAAGAGGAAACATATGATTTGTCCAATTCCTGGACAACCCCTTTAAGGCTGGTCTTACACGGCCGTAATGTTTTTCAATTGCGGACCATTTGCGGACACATTATATTCAATGCGGCCTCTTACCCCACCGGATATTTTATCCATGGTGTGGCCTGGCCGCAACCGTGGTCCGCAATTTATAGAACATGTCCGTAATGGTCGTGAATTGCGGCACTGCATGGACTCACCCATAGAAATCTATGGGCAAGTGCGGCAGGACACGGACGTCTGCGGAGTCTATGTTGCCGATCAGCAACTTGCGGACCGTACATTCAGTACGGTCGTGTAAGACCAGCCTTAATGACAAATTCCTCTTCTACATGTATTACATTCGTATACCAGTTAACCTAACAAACCCCAAACCTGTTACATCAAATCAAGCCTATAAAATAATGTTTACTGATGTATAAAGTAAGATCCGGACGGCCTTGCCATATAAAAACAGATTAAGGCGTTCGGAGAGTTAAATAATTAAGGAAACTATTTAGACAAGTTACAACCTGTAAGGTAAAGCTGAGACAAGAGCTGGAGATTAGTATATAATCTATAGAATATTTTCAGGATTTTTTTTCTAGGGAAATCTGTGTCTCCATTGGAATCTTTACCCTTCATGAGCTATTACATTTCTGAGGAGCACATACTGGGGTGATGGGTCCTGGCATCTACCAATGACTAAAAACACCGCGATTGGGCTCTGTCTGTATGGCGATGTGCTCAAAGACAACCAGAGAATATTTATGGAAGATAACTACCAGCAGAACAGCTGTCTTATGTGTATGGCTGGATTTACATTGCTGCCTCACGTCATTTTTTCCTAATCCACTTATAGTCTGCTAAAGAGGTAACCTAATGAAATAAACTCTTGCACAACAGGTTAAGAGACCAGAAAATAGGTTTAAAAGGGTTATACCAAATTTAGAGGTTATTTCCTATCGCTAGGGTAGGTGATAACTTCCTGAGTCCCCACTGATCCAGAGATCAGAAGTCTGGTTCTCCTGTCCTGATGGGGTGGAAGGCCAAGCGTGCGCCCTGCTGCTCCACTGATTCTCTATAGGAGATATCTGAGTACAGTGCTCTTACTTCTACAGGGAATAAATGGAGTGACAGTGGCATACTCAGGATGGGGACATCGGACCCCCATTCCTGGAGCAGTTGGACCCCATTGATCATGAAATTATCCCTTAACCTATCAAAAATAACTTCTTAAGTTGGTACAACCCTTTTCATGTGCTATCAATGGCTGTAGGTGGGTATATGGCAATAGCAACCATTATTTCAGTGTAAATATTTTTGGCTGCAAAGTTCTTTTCTATAAAGAAGGTAGACACTTGGCACAGATAGTACTGTTTCCTTGCAAATAATATAAGAATGGGTAGTACTGCAACTCTCTAGTTCTCTCTAAATGATCTAGGTACAGATAGTACTGCTGTTAGGGAATTGTTAGGACATTTCCCCAGTAGCTGCCTAACCCTGGAGGAAGGGGCGCAAGAGACAGTGAGCCCTGGTCTGAAACCCCCCACTGTCCCTTCCTGCTTGCCGGTCCTATCCTAAGTGATAGGCGACAACTTGGAGACGATCTCTTCCTATATACGTAACACTCAGACAAGAAAAACAACAACAAAGGGAGGTCAGCTAGCCAGGGGTCAGTAACAGTCGAGCAATGCGGTGTCAAAATCGATATCCAAAAGAATAGTCAATAGGGAAAGCCAGGGGTCAAGAATCAGAATACATGAATAAACAGAAAAAGAAAAAGCTAGCACACAAAAAGCAATAGCAAGCATCAATGTGGATGTGAGCCAAGAATAAATAGGGAAGAAGATCCCGCCATGAACCTGATAGGAAGGTAGGCAGTCAATCACAGGGCAAAAGAAAACTTAACTCTTAGAGGAGCAGAGGGAAATGAAGGTGAAGGAGACGGGTGTGGTGGAAAATCAATTAACAAGGTGAAGGAATAGGACAGTGTTCAGACAATGCAACCAAAAACTCTAAGCAAGTTATCAAACGGTGCACGCCTCCTGCGCCGCTGCATGCGAGCAGAGGGTGGCGCAGAGACCAGAACAGACAGAGATTTTACAACTGCCTCCCTCTATTTCTCTGTAAATGATGTAGGTACAGATAGTACTGCCTCTCTCTATGCATGCAGAAGATGGAAACCTGTCATGCCGAGTCTGGCCATGAGCGCCGGTGAGTGTTTTATGCTCTCCGCAGCGAAACCATTTTTTTTTTTAAAACTGGACACAGAGTACTGCATGTCTGACTCTGTATCCAGTTTAAAAAAAATGTTTTCGCTGTGGAGAGCATAAAACGCTCACCGGCGCTCACAGCCCGACGCTTTTCAAACCCATTTAAATGAATGAGTTTTAAAGATGCCGGCAGATTTCCGTCTCCTGCTCTGTTTTGTGCAGGAAACAGAAACCTGCAAAACAGAGTCACGAGCGCAGATGTGAACCAGCCCTTAGGAAAGACAAACAGTTCAATCTGGGAGCAGAAGAGAACAAGTAAGGAGATGCTGTGCTGCATAATACCATTGGGACCCAAAAGTGAAGATGGTGTACCAAAGAAGGAAAGTGGGTACCTGTTGATGAGCATGCTTTGCTGCAGACAGGCCATGGCAGAATCCCATTTGCTTCAGCATGAAAAGCGGCACAAGCTGCAAGCCAGCAAACCAGCAAGTTGAGAATGCAAAGTTTCCAGTGACTAGAGGAGAAGCACATTTAGCAAGAGGACTGTAAGGTAGTCACACTGATAGCCATTGCCAGAAAGTTGTTTATGCTGTAAATACTGACTGGCAACAATTGCCAAGCCGACCCCTGGGAGACTACCTGTGAGGGGAGAGGGAGACTCCCTCCCCACAGTGGTTCTGCCAAAAACGGAAAATACAAACAGCAAATTACTTTCTGTTTATATTGATTGCAAGTTGTATCTACTTCCCGATGCAACTGAAGATGCTCAAATAAAATGGCACAATAAGCAGCCGCTTGTGAGCGCAGTCTGTTGCCGTTCCTACACACCCTTACAGACTGTCTAGTAGTCTAAGTTTATACTACCTATTAGGCTACGTTCACACCTGCATAGGAGTTGCTATAAGATTCTCTATGTCAGAATCTCTGCAGGTTCTGTTGAAAAAAGTCGGAGAGAATATCCTGTACGATGGCTTTTTTCTCTCCACTGGTTTCAATATAAAAAAAAGCCCGTTGGACACCCACTGGATACTATTATAGTCCGTAGGTGTCCGCAGGTAAATGCTGTTTTAGTAGACAGGCTCTCCGTCGTTCGGGTCCACACCAGGTTCAAGTGCAAACCTGGCCTAAGTTGACCCTGTGTCACACTCTTTGCACAATTCTAGCTTACATTGTTGTAACACATAGTCGACTACCTTGTTGGACGATATGATAATGAGGTATAAAACACATTATAAATAAATCGCACAGCATGTCACCCTGTTCTTTGGCGCACATTAATCCATTAAGCTTTTAAATCTACCCTTTTTTCCATACATAAGCCAGGAGAACACAAACACTCTACTCTAAAGAACATTACAAGACCTCAATGTTCTCGCAATGACAAGTTTTATACCATACTTTAGCTGAACTACTTTGTCACTAATGTTCCATTGAATATGGAAATACCGCTATCTGGCAGAATATTTCAATAAACAACACTTGAAAAACAGACAATAGTGGAAAACAGTGCAGCGATCAACTCTGACATCCTAGGGCATCAATGTACTGTGAGAATAGAAAGTCTGACATTGACTTATTGTGTATTTTGAAGCATAAAAGCAGCTTAAAAGCGTATGATTATATAAAATGCATTGTTGCATTATGAGGATGGCTTCCATGGAAACTTTCCAAGGTATGAAACTTAAATTCCACTTGAAAATTTTTATTTAAAGATATAGCTGCTAATATATTTCTTTACCATTTTATAGTTTGTTGCATGTAGACAATATCTGCCCCCAGTTCTGCAATGCACGGGGCCTAAGACCGCATGAACATAGAAAGTTGTGTGTATGGAGTCTTTATTGTATCACAAAGTCACCTATGGCTTTGTATATTGGAGCTTTCTCCATAGGCTTTCTGTGTGTTGCTGCATGCTTCCTTTGTACAGCAATGTATTCTCCTATATTTGATACCTATAGATACTATTGTATGTGCATGGCACCTTTACAGCACATATGGATTTCCAACCATTCCGTATCATAGACTTGTAGATGTTTCATGTGCTCCCTCTGGTGCCCCATTCTGCTTTGCATTCTCCCACAATGAGGCCTAAGGGTAAGAACACCTACAGCTGTGTAAACATCTCCACCCTTTATATTCCCACATAGTCCTTCTGGTTTCATGGCCCTCTATATACCACTGTATAGGTCCTCCACACTGAATCATATACTCCTCTAGAAGCAATGTTACCAGCTGATGAGAATGCATGCATAATAATATGAATTCTTAAGAAAAACCTCTGTAATAAATTGGGGGCACATAGGCTTGTAGATTTCTATGTGTGCCGTACTGTGGGTTATTACAACACTGGACATAAAAGGGTCTTGTGCATGTAGAACAGAGTAATTTACTAAGAGATAATTTAGATAATTTATCTATTAAGTCGGGTCCCATGGGCCGGAAAGATCCCATGCCCTCTTTGTGGCATGAATCGCTGTGTAGACACGCCATGATTTCCAAAACCTGCATGGTTTAGGAAATTGCAGCATGTTAATTATATCTACGGAACCGCCAGCGGCTTCTCTGTAGATATAATTGTAACAGAAAGTCCGCGGAGGAAAACTCTGCAAACTTTCTGTTTAAAGTGCTGCAGGAAGAATCGTGGGGGCTTAGTCTTACAGAAGGATTTCACTTAGTGATAGAACTAAGAAAAGGGATCAGAAATAAAAAAGAGAAGTAGTTGTAATACTTCACAATAGGCAGAAAGACAAACATGGCTGCTGATGGTGTAAGTGTTGTTAAAGACGACATTGCATTACTTGGGGCACAAGCGGTTTTATATACCGCTAGAAAGCCGACAGTGCACTGTCGGTTTTCACGATCTGTGCCCCCGGTGAAGAGCTATCGGTGCCGGTACTGTAGCTCTTCACTGTCAGAAGGGCGTTCCTGACAGTCAGGATCACCCTTCCTCACAGCAGCGTCTATAGCGCTGTACTGTGAGAGCGGGGAGGAATGCCTCCGCTCTCTCCTCACGGTACTTGTCCATAGACAAGTACTGGGGGGAGTTCCACCCCCTCTCAGGACTGTCAGGAACGCTCTTCTGACGGTGAAGAGCTACGGTACCAGCACCGATATCTCTTCACCCGGGGCACAGATCGTGAAAGCAGACAGTGCGCTGAATTCAGCGCACTGTCAGCTTTCTAGCGGTATATAAAACCGCATGTGCCCCAACTCATGAAAGGTCCTCTTTAAATGGAAAAGAAAACTTTTTGAAGAATGAGATCTGCCTCTATACTGGTTGTCTAGTAACCCCAAATGTTTACTCCACCTGTGGTCCAAGATAGCAGACGGCATATTGTTAGTTGTTAAGGATTAACAAGCGTCCAAAACTTTTATCCAATTTGTGCCAAAAATTGCAACCTTCCCCTATTTGTGCTATACTTACTACTTTTAGTAAAAGTCTGTGGACGGGGCTTAGTGCCCTGACAAATCTACGAGTGCCCTGACAAATCTCGTAACATTATTTTAGAAAATTTTTTATACGTAGTTACAAAGTAAATGAATTTGGATGAAGACATCAGTCTATCAAGTCCAACCTATAACCCTACAATCCCTACCGTGTTGATCCAGAGGAAGGCAAAAATCCCCATGAGACTCATACCAATTGCCCCATTTCAGGGGAAAAAAATCCTTCCCGACTCCAATCTGTCAATCAGTATAAAAACTCTGGAACAACGTGTCCTTAAAATCTAGAATCCATAACCCGTAATATTGTTCTCTTCAAGAAAGGCATCCAGGCCCTCTTATGCCAGTTTTCAGCTAGCATCTAGCCTCAGGTATAGATATCTGAGGCACAGACCACCCATGATGGCCCCACCCCTGAAGAGATGAAGCAACTCACCCCAGCACAGCCATTCATTAAGACTGGCATTCTATACACCAGTCTTAGTACATCAGCCCCCTTGGGTCTTGGTATATCTTCTGGATAGGTTGTATACAAATATAATTACATTGAAACAAGTTTCCTACTGTGATAAATATTATTTGGTAATAGGATATCTTTGTTATCCTTCTTTTTGGAGAACAAAAAAGCAAAGGAATGCAGAAATGTTCATATTACATACATTCTTGTATGCCGCCTTCTCAATACAAACAGGGTCAGGAGAGATATCTGGCTTGTTTGACCAGTTTCACAGGTAAGTGTTTGTGGATATCTATACAATCTACAATGATCGCTTCTTTTCACTTAAGTGTTGAAAGAATAAAACAACTTAAACAGGAAGTCCAATATCCTCCTAGAACAACCTATTGCTTAAGTCTCCATTGTATGGGAAATATGTATTTTTTAAAAAGTCTGGTTTTTTTTGTTTTTTTTTATAGTGTCGCTGACAATCTAAAAAATAATTCCACACTGGGCACTCATGATCGACTTACGCTAGGTTCACACTAGTGTTTGAGTTTCAATATGAGACTCCGTCCCCCAATGTGCATACAATTGATAGAGAGAAAAGTCCTGCAATGTGGACTCCATTTTTGGCAGAAACTTGGCAGACCCCGTTACAGCCTATGAGATCCGCGGGTTTCGATGTGTAACTGCTTTTAGATAGGGTTTCAGTTTTTTAGGTCCCCACGCAGAACTAATGGACAGAAACCCGAAACCTAGTTTGAAGCTAGCGTAGGATCACTTAATGGCAGTCATCTCTTTATGTTCACAATGACAAGTAAGTTCACGTTCATATCTACATTGTAAACTCTGTCGCAATGTCCGCCTGAAAACGGTGGCTCGAAAAAGGCTTGCACGCACGGCTTTATCGTCTACTGATTTTGCAAGTTTCAAAACAACAGAAACCCGACGAACGCCATTATAGTGAAATGGATCTGATGTGTAACTGCTACAACAGCTCTCCATCTGTCCATTGTTCTGGTTCTCCGACAGCCCAGAACAACTGAAATGCAACACTAGTGTGAACCTAGCATCACGCCTTTATTATAAACCTCAGGGCAGATAACACAGGATCCAGCACAAATCACAGACCAGGCCCAGATCAATCTCCCATAAAAGTCAATAGGTCATTTATGAGAGAGGTTTCTCATGGCCAGGTACCTGCTGTAAAGTAGCAGTGCCATGATACATGTCTAGTAGCTTTCTAAGATAAGATTCATAGACATACGAAGATAACATCTTAAACATACAAAGCCAAGAGTGTACATGTAACGTTGACACTCTGCGCTCGCCGAAGTACTACTTTTCCAAGTAGGCCAAGCTGTCCGGTTACCTCTGTGTGTGCTCCTCTATCTTTAAAGGGATCCTATCAGTCAGACACAATTTTTTCTAGGTACCACGTCAGAATAGCCTTAAGAAAGGCTATACTTCTCCTACCTTTTGTCATCTTCTCTGCGCCGCCGTTTGCCTACAATCCCGGTTCTTGTTGGTATGCAAATTAGCTCTCTCTCAGCACTGGGGGCGGGCCCCAGCACTCAAACAGCACTGGGGGCATCCCCAATGCCGCGAGAGAGCTCTCTCCAGTGCCACCTCCATTTTCATCAGCAGCGTCATCTTCAGCCTCTGCCTTGGGAAGAGCAGACTGTGCATGCCCACAGGCCACGAGAAAATGGCCACTTACAATATTGTGCAAGCAGCCATTTTCTCGTGGCCTGTGGGCATGCGCAGTCTGCTCTGCCCAAGGCAGAGGCTGAAGATGATGCTGCTGATGAAGATAGAGGCGGCGCTGGAGAGAGCTCCTTCGCAGCATTGGGGATGCCCCAGTGCTGTTTGAGAGCTAATTTGCATACCGTCAAGAACCGGGATTGTAGGCAAACGGCGGCGCAGAGAAGATGTCGAAAGGTAGGAGAAGAATAGCCTTTCTTAAGGCTATTCCGACGTGGTACCTAGAAAAATTTGTGTCTGACTAATAGGATCCCTTTAAGGATTAATATGGTCACCTTGCAAGCTTCCTGTCAATACCTGTGTGTTTCTACTTGTGTGGTTCCTGCTACTCTTTCCACACCCTGCCTGAGCAATGCTTAATTTCTTTATCATGTTCTCCTGTTGGACATACATGCTTCTGTTTGTATGCAGAGCTGATCTCTGGTCTCTGCTATGTATTCTTGTGTGCACGCATGCCTTTCTGTCTGCATGTTTGAGCAAAGCTCTATTCTGTTTGCATTCTTGTGTGCCATGGTTTGTTGTCTCGACACATGCTGTCTAGAGATGGGTGAACCACACAAGATTTGACAAATATTTGTGAGGTCTGGCCCTCCAGTTTGTTTCAGGTAAACTTGTTCAGCACGTACTGGAAGTTCTACTATTATACTCCGGGGTCTCATCATTCCCCAGAGTATAATAAGTGGAGACCCATTGGAGGCGAATAATAATAACAAATAGTTATACTCATTGCAACATCTGGCAGTCTCTCGTCATCCTCTTTAGGCCTCTTACAGCCTCCAGCTGATGTCATGTAGCCCAGGGTCACTGCTGAGGCCCATCACAGTGGGATGCGCTAATATCAAGATGCTGGATCAAAGCCAGAGACCTTGGCCAGAGGCTAGAAGAAGTCTGCAAGGGTGCCCAGGAGAGGAGAGGCAAGGTGAGTATAGTTGATTGTTATTTTTACTCACCTCCCATGGGCCTCCACTTATTATACACCCCAGAATATAATAGTGTTTTGTGGGTGACAAACCCCAAAAGTTTTAGATTGGGGTTGAACCAGAAATATTTGGAAAATTAAGGTTGAATCCAGTGCTATCCAAATCAGTTCAATTATTCCCAGTGCTGTCCTTCTCGTTGCACATTTAGCTATCCTTTAGCCTTTATCTGAATTATTGTGTATCTTGAGTTCCTGTTTGTATGTTTTCCTTCCGTCTATATGCTTGAGTCTGAATATCAGTGAGTACTCTCAGTCCTGGACTATCTGTCTTGGTCTTCTACCATGTAGGTTTCTGCTTGAGTACTTCCCCCATGTATGTATTTCTGTCATCTGTCTTGGCCTTCTGTTATGTACTGTAGGTCACCAACTCTAGGACCATTTCAAGAGGTGGTGACTTGATGTGAGTATTGGGTCCGCCATGTAAAATGGTTCTGGGGTTGATCGTCCAACAACTTCTATGAAATAGACCATAGTACCCTTCATATTTTCGTCAGTCCAATATTGTTTGATGTTCTTCCTGCAGTGAAGTTAAAGGATGAGTACCAGGGGGATCATTTAGACAATGCCCTATGAGTGGCCCCAAGGGCATACAATGTTAGAAAACAAGGGTGGGGAATTAATCCAAAGATCATAGAGGGGGCAACTGGGTGCAAACAAGCACCAATGCATCTAAATGGTTATAAAATGTTGTACCAGTCTACTAAATGGGGATCCCATTTTAATCTTCCTACAGGACCTTTTCTCGTCTAGGAACGTCCCTCTACAAAACCTATTAATTATTATCTAGCAAAATAGAGAAGAAAAAAAAAAAAAAAAAAAAAATAATAATAATAATACACCAATATGTGTTAAGGATTACCTGAAAGTTAACATATAGTTAAATGACACGTACAGTATAAAGCAATGACACACTTACAATTGACAGTAAGGAAATGAGAGATAATAAGGCGTTCATCATTACTGAACCTTTTCATGTCTAATGGCCTATGTATGACCAAACCCATCTTGTGCAGATTCCTTACGTCTACTTCAGACACCAACTAACAACCTTTAATTTTCTCGATCAAACCATTGTAATTGGCTTTGGGACATTGTAATATATGGAGCGTCACAAACTGAGACAATTTACTGTGCACTAGACAACTTGACAGAATTGGGCGAGGAAACTTTCTAAAAGGACGTTGTTCTTGTCTGATTCATCTATTAACGGATATTTTAAGCCACATCTTATTGTTCTTGGTTCTTGGCCATTTTAGTTTTTCATAGCTGTGTGACAGGACTTGCTTATACTTGGGCTTGTGAAAGCATCAGTTTTTGACCAGCAGTTAGCCTCAGGAAAGACGCCAACAGGACTGCATTTAATACCACTACTACCAAGGTTATTACAGTATCGTGTTATCGCTGTTCTTAGGTCAAATAAACCCACGTTGGTTCATCATATCATCGTGTCTACATTTGAATCCATCTACCCTGAGCTCCTGCCGATCCGGTCTGCTCCACTATTTGGATACGAAGGTAGGAAAGTCACACGGCCACTATTCGTTACACCTTCAATCGCCTTCATATGGGGACAGAACATTGGTCAAGCAGATCAGAATCAGGCAGAATCCAGATTTCTAAATTCAGATAGCAGCTAAAGTTGGATGACATTATACATTATGTACGAATCGCAGGATTTGTACTAAGAACGCCCCTTGTAAAAGGACCTTAAAGTAAGTCACATCAAATTTTGTGGTTGGCGGGACCCAATATGCAAAATCCGCCACAGAAATCTCCCTGCTAGTGGCAGAAAGGTTTCCTACTCCCATTCACTTCAGTGGGAGGTTCAGGCGAAATCCACCCAAACATGGGACTGGAGACTTTCTTTGGAAAAAATCAGCTATTGGAGAATGAAGCGCCTGCCTCACATTAAACTGAATAGTAGATGGAATTTGCCGCACATTCTGTTCCTTGAAAGTTGAGAAATCTGTTGTACATAATATACTAAATATGTGTAGCATCAATAATTGTCATGAAATGTAAATCATTTATACCCTGAGAATTACATTACAAAGAACTAATATAGAATAAATAGAATAATAGTTAGTGATTATTTTCCACAGCCCATTATAAAACTAAGTTATCCTCGTTCTTGCTATAATATACCGTATTTTTCGGACTATAAGACGCACCTAGGTTTTAGAGGAGGAAAATAGGGAAAAAAATTTTTGAAGCAAAAACTGGTAAAATATTTAATATATGGGAGTTGTAGTTTTGCAACAGCTGCAAGGCCACATTGACAGGTGACCCTGCAGCTGTACGGGGATGCATAGAGTGTTTTTTTTTGCGGGGCCAGAAGTACTTTTTAGTTATACCATTTTGGGGAATATCTATTGCTTAGATCACCTTTTATTGAAAAAAAAACCCGGTGGTTTATGATATATGATTTTCTACTTTTATATATATATTCTAGGGACAGGAGGTGATCTAGAACTTTTATTTATTTCATATTTTTAAAGCTTTTTTTTTTTTTTTTACTATTTTATTCCCCCCCCCCCCCCCCCCCCCGGGGCTTGAGCCTGCGGTCACTTGATTGCAAGTCCCATAGACGGCAATACAACTGTATTGCCGTCTATGGGACATTCTGTCTATTAGTATTACGGCTGGTCATAGAAACCAGCCGCAATACTAATATAGCCGTGACAGGCCGGGGAGCCTCATTAGGCTCCCGGCTGTCACCCGAACAGGTCGGCTCCTGCGATATCGCCGCGCAGGAGCCGGCCTGCAACTTTACAGGTACGGGGCCGGTGGGGACCGGCCCCAGTGGAGAAGAGGCCGCTGATACAGACTGCCGGGGCCTGAGGGAGGGATAGACGCCGGGGCCTGAGACATCGCTGCCCTGCCCTGTATGAAGCCAGCGGCGGGGGGGACGGAGGAGCCGAATAGCAGCATCACTCCTCCCGCTGCTGGCTTCATGCAGGGTAGAGGAGCACAGCGATGTCTCAGGCCCCGGCGTCTATCCCTTTCCGGCTTCCGCCTCTCTAGTACAGCGGGTGCCAGGCGCCACATTCGGCCTATAAGACGCACCCTTCTTTTCCCCCCAAATTTGGGGGAAAAAAAGTGCGTCTTATAGTCCGAAAAATACGGTAATTATATTTGTAGGACATTACCTTACTAACCATTTCCTACATAACAGCCCTGGTTAAACCTACTGCTCAACCTCTCCATCATGTCCCAGGAGAACAAATACATTGCAACACCATTAATGCAATGCCATGAACAATGGAAGAACCCATGAAAAAACTACAGTGGCTCACACTACATAGTGTAGTGTGAGCCACTGGCAAAAAGATAGAATATACTATACTTACTCAGTGTTGGACAAAGGTTCTTTGGGCCCACCAGATAAAATGATTCTGGGATCTCACCAACAACAAATGATAGGTTCCCCAATCCCTAATGATGGGTTCACATCTTCACCAGGCTGGACGCTAAAACAACGGTTACAAATGGATATCAGTGGACTCCATTGACTATAATGGGTTCTTCAGGAGTCCACTGGGTTTCCGCTGTTTTCAAACTGAAAACGGTGGAGAGAAAAGTCCGCCACGCAGAACATTTCCCTCTGACGATTTTCAGTGGTTTCTGCAACAGACTCTGGCACAGATGTGAATTGCATGACCCAGCTTCTTCTATTTTAATACAATGCCCAGGCCCTATGAATTTAATGGAGATCTGCAGTGTGAAACTATGAATGGCACAGGGTGTTCCCTTACAAACAGTTGACCTGCGAGATTGTATTCTGGTATCAAAAGAATCAAAGTCCTCATCATTCTCGCTTATAGACTGAGAAGTTGTCACATCTTAGTGAACTATTTTATAAAGGTTTTAAGTTTTAAGATTTCCTGCAACTTAATAAATGAGAACATTAAGACCTTAAAATCCGGACACTGGCTACGCTCATGAGAAACAGTCACAAGTATGATTAAGTATAGTATCAAGTAAACATGGCCACAACACCATCCAGATGTTGAGCTCTAGAGATCACTTGTAGGTTACACTAAAATGCAGTTCAGTATCTCTATGCAGTATATGCACCGAGACCAAATTTATCCATACTTTTGCTGAATATACACTATGTGATCAAAAGTATCCGGACACCTGGCTGAAAATGACTTACAAGTTTGTGACGCCCTCCATCGGTAATGCTGGAATTCAATATGGTGTTGGTCCACCCTTAACCTTGATGACAGCTTCCACTCTCGCAGGCATACGTTCAATCAGGTGCTGGAAGGTTTCTTGGGGAATGGCAGCCCATTCTTCATGGAGTGCTGCACTGAGGAGAGGTATCGATGTAGGTCGGTGAGGCCTGGCACGAAGTCAGCGTTCCAAAACATCCCAAAGGTTTTCTATAGGATTCAAGTCAGGACTCTGTGCAGGCCAGTCCATTACAGAGATGTTATAGTCGTGTAACCACTCCGCCACAGGCCGTGCAGTATGAACAGGTGCTCCATTGTGTTGAAAGATACAATCGCCATCCCCGAATTGCTCTTCAACAGTGGGAAGCAAGATAGTGTTTAAAACATCAATATAGGCCTGTGCTGTGATAGTGCCACGCAAAACAACAAGGGGTGCAATCCCCCTCCATGAAAAACATGACCACACCATAACACCACCGCCTCCAAATTATTAAAAGTGATTTTATTTTATTAGTATGTAGTTTAGTAATATTGTCCCCCAGTACATGTACGTCATCCAGTATTTTCTTATTTAGTTACTTCTTTCTACCTGAATCCCCTTCTGCTGTATGTGACGGTCACCCAGGCCTGATGAAATATACAGGTGGTACAGCCCAAGTCTCTAACTTCCTCTATGATGGACTGTACCGCACAGGCTCTCCACAGGGGGAGGCAAAATCTTCTGCACTAACTACTAATGAGAAGACAGTTCCTGTCACACAGCTATAATGAAGGAGCTCACAGCTCAGCCTCCATTACTGTATACTTATAGCCTCTTACATTTTGGAGAATACACATCCCCAGCAGGTATACATGGTACAGTCTCTAGCTGCCCATATGTTGCTGCACTGAAGTATAAAGGGATTGATAGCACACCAAAGAGAAATATGAAAGCCAAAGTTTTCTCTGATCAGGGTAAGTTGAGAAAGATGTTGTATTGTAAGGATATGGGTGCAGTATGCATGAAAGAAGTCTTGGCAGTCATAGAGAAGCAGCTGATGGGTGCAGGGATAGAAAAAAGGGATTTTACTGGACTTCTTCAAAATTCCATCCCAAACTTCCAATTGCCTATAAGTGTCATTTTTCTCTATACACTGGACAAGATACATTAAATGTGCTATAGTACACTTAATAGTGGCAACTATTTTTGCATATCTTACATCTATGCTGAGATATGATCACATGAAGTTATAGGGCCAAAGCCTGAGGCTGCACTACTGAGAACTCCTAATGCTAATATATCCCTTTCTGTGTTCTACAGGATACAATTTTTTTTACCGATGCAATGACTAATATTGTCAACATCCTTAGCTCTAATCCATAAAAGCACGGATTGCACAAGACCTCTATAGGAATGGCATTGAGATAGCAGCAGATCCTTCATGACCAGTAAGTTGTGAGGTAGGGCCTCCATGGGGCACACATATTTTCCCAGCATTAAGACCTGGGAATTTGGTCTCAAGAACTCAAACCATTTCTGAAAAATGTTCGCAGTATGGCAGAGAGTATTCTCCTGCTGAAATAAGCCACGGCCATTAGAGAATATGAAGAGTTGCACTTTGCCTAGAACAATATTTAGGTAGGTGTGCATGTCAAAGTAAAATCCAAATGATTTCCAGGATTTCCCAGAGCATCATACTGCCATTGGTCTACCATCTTCCCATAGTGTGTGCCGGTTTCAACTACTATGTAAGGGTCCATTCACACGGAGTAAACGCACGCTCATTTTGGCACAATACACATGTAAAGAACACACGTGTAAAAAATGTCCCATTGACTTCAATGACATTTTTTTACACGTGTAAAAAATGGAATGGACCCAAAGTAGGCCGTACACAAGTACATGCTCATTGCAGACACTGTTTTAGGTAGATATGGGTTAGACTCAGCAATGTAACTCATCTGTGGCTACTCAGCCCTATATCTTGCAAGCTATGATGCTCTTTGTGTTCTGACACTTCAATGTTATAATCACTATTAACTTTTTCATCAACTTGTGGGATTAGACCAGATAAGCTAGTATTCACTCCTCATGTGCATCAATGTCCCCAATGGCGACCTTGGACCTTTGGTAGGTACTAGACAAAGTATATATGGAAATCTCTAGCTGTTTCTGTCACGTAATGGGATAGGACCCTGCCCATTGTTATCGTGGGCCACATAAGTCCTTGACTATGGCTCCCTCCTGATGGCCAGGTTCCCGCTTACCCTGGTGTTTGCTAATTATGGCCAAAAAAAGCACACATTCATTATTAATGGTAATTTAATGAGCAGATGATTGGCACGCTAGTGATTAACAACATTTGCTGAAATACACTATCAGAAGAGTTCCTCACAGTTTGCTGGTAGGCTCAGCAACCTTCTAAAAGCGTAACCAAAGCAGCTCTGCAGCAGCACACAGCAGTTTCCCTGTTCACACAGATGTCTTAGCTCACACGGCTTCTACGTCTCCAAGTGAACACCAAGCTTTGCAATGCTTTCAGGAAAATCCTGGGCTGACCCAACCTCATACTGGGTGCAATTGTGGTGCATTTTTGGTGCACGCTGCCTTTCAGCCCTTACCAACGATATGCTGCATCACTAGTCCTGCACCCAGCACCGCACCTCCCATGAGGCGACCTGAAGCGACCGCTTCAGGCGGCGCTATGTCGGGGCCCCGGGGGAGGGCGGCATTTTTGCTGACCTAAGCCAGTCCAGGACAAGCTGTCAAGCGTTTTTCTGACGTCCGCCTCAGGCGGCACAAACCTTAGGTTCACCCAGTGGCGTAACTACCGTGGTAGCAGCTGCCACAGGGCCCGGGCCATTAGGGGGCCCGGTGACAGCCACTACCGCTGCGGTTTTTTTTAAATAGGCTGTTACGGGCCCTATTCACTTGCCGATCCTGGCTGGGCCGGGATCGGCAAGTGACACCGCGGGCCCCACAGGGGCTATCATTATACTCGGGGGTCTTTGCAGACCCCCGAGTATAATGAACGGCGGATTGGGAGAGGTAATAAACATAAAAAACTGTTACTTACCTCTCCGCGATCCTGCCAGGCCTCCGTCCTACTGTTGTCTGACGTCACATGAACCCGGCATGCTTTCCGGGTCATGTGACATCCGACGTCATTAACGAAGGACATGAGCGATGGTCAGCACAGGAGGACAGCACAGCACAGGAGCCGGGGAACAGGTAAGAAGCAACAGTGTTTTTTTTTTTTTTAATGTTTTTATTCCCCGGGTCTCCGATTATTATACTCTGGGGTCTGAAAAGGGTGTCCACAGAGGGACACTATTGGGGTTAATACTGTGTGCAGGGGACACTATTGGGGTTAATACTGTGTGCAGGGGACACTATTGGGGTTAATACTGTGTGCAGGGGACACTATTGGGGTTAATACTGTGTGCAGGGGACACTATTGGGGTTAATACTGTGTGCAGGGGCCACTATGGGGCATAATACTGTGTGCAGGGGCCACTATTGGGGTTAATACTGTGTGCAGGGGACACTATTGGGGTTAATACTGTGTGCAGGGGACACTATTGGGGTTAATACTGTGTGCAGGGGCCAGTAAGGGACATAATAGAGTGCGGAGGAGGGGGTCGGTCGAGGTCTTCGGCGTCAGTTGGGATGGGGGGGGGGGCATGTCAAAAGTTCGCCACGGGGCCCCACCATTCCTAGTTACGCCACTGGGTTCACCCCTGCCCGCACCTCATTTGCCACTTTTGTGGGGCAGATAGCAAGGTGGGCTGGGGTAGTAGTGATGCCTCGACCCAAAAAATGTATTATAATTGACAGCAGAAAACTGGACACTTTGCACTAGTCGGGGTCTTTGTGGAGCAAACACGAGTCTTAATAAATTCCCCCAATATAATATAATTTATACAATGTATATAATATATTTTATGTATAACTATTATATATTCTTCATTCATCTTTTCTATTATATACAATACACATTTCATGTTGGGTCATAAAATATGACTGAAAGTCTAGTGATTGTGGTCACTTTTTAGTCTTTGGGTTTGCTTTGTGACACACGCGGCGCTCGTCCTTTCATGCTCCAGACTGGTATCTGCCTGCACAGGAATTCCCAGCATGTGCCGGGATCTGCTGATGTCTTTTAACCACCTGCAATGATTTGTTTTATATAGAAACAAAGCTCCTAAGATAATAAAACGCTCGTGCACTTTAATTCCCGACATCCTATTACAGCTGACATATCAAAGGTGCATCAGGCCGCACATTGGCTCCTGCAGGGACAGGATTCAGCCCATGGATTACACTTTAATTATTTTACAAGCTTTGTTAAAGGATGGAAACAGCGAGGAGGGAGAAGGGGGTCATAAACTTCAGGAAAGCCTTATAAAATAAACAGAATAGAAAAAAAATGAATGTAGGCAATTTACTGAATGTTATAAAGCCCAGCACTACATGAGCATGGACTACAAAGAACATATAGAAGCAATAAACCGAATCTGCAGCTATGATCTGGATGGCTTAGGTCACTGTACACATTCAACTGATTGTCTCAGGAGGACGACCATACTGGCCCATGAATGCACAGCCTACAATCGGATATAAAGCCTAGAATATTCTTTGGGCTTAAGTTACATCTTTATAATACTTTGGGTTTTTTATATTGAGTATATAGGTGAAAAAAATTGCAGCATACAAAATGGCAGGCTACTATATTCCCAGACTGTATTGTCCCCTTTATAGTGTCATGTGACTCTTTCTTTGTGTCCGTTCCTTAATAACTTAGGTACATGTCTTAACCCCCGTGTTCCAAAAACTGAAATTTACATCAGGAGAGGCGTAACTGGAATCTCCTAGGCCCCAATGCAAAATCTGTAATGGAGCCCCTATCTACCTTGGGTCATTTAGAATACTGATTTATTTTATGTAGCAGTGGAACTTTTGGGCCCCCTCAGGGACGAGGGCCTGGTAAACGGCTGCTACCACTGCACCCCCTATAATACACCCCTGTACATCAGCTACGAGCTGGCTAGATTTGAGCTATGCTAGTTTTGGGCATAAAATATAGTAAATGTGCAAGGCTGCAGGAGACTATGCACCAGTGCCAGGCCCCAGGAGGCCTCACACCATTCCCCCTAAGCCCAACTCTGACACTTCCACTTTTCTGAAGTGTTTGTGGTCATGCACTGTAGTCGCTTCCCTGTTTATACTGCACTTTACACGCCATACATCTAGTAGCAGCTTGTCTGGGTACTTTAGCTTTGTCCCATTTTCATATATATGTGTGTATATATATATATTTCTTTAATTTTCCATTTGCATAGTTCAATATTTAGCAGTTTCAGTAGCAGTCTTTCCAAGAATATAAAAGGTTATCGCTACATTAAAAATTCCCTTAGACAGTGATCATAGTATCTTGCATAGTCCCCATGACGGAGGGAAGAATGCAAGTGTGAACCAAGTGTTACAGTTACATATTATAAGGATCTTATACAGTAGTTACATATTATACGGCTCTTGCAGTAATGCATTATATGGATCATATAGTTACACATTATATGGCTCTTGCAGTAATGCATTATATGGATCATATAGTTACACATTATATGGATTTTATAGTTACAATTGTTCTGATTCACTTTGCCTATACACCAAAGCTAGTTATTAATTGTAGCGAAGTCCTCCTATGTCCTTTCCACATGTTTTACCACAGATCCTCGTGTTGTCTCGTCATTGTTGTGACCTCATCTGATAATGTTCCTGCCCCTATTCAGTTATGTAGAGTGAGTACCTGACTCAATCTACAGGTAAGGGGAACTCTAGTATAACAAATCCAACTGTGACCATTGCACCCCATCATCTTTCAAGTGTCCATCACCAGAACAAGAATAGCTGAAATGTTGCACTATTTTTTGCCTAGAACCCCTAACTGGGGATTCTGAAGCACCAATGTGAAAAGAGCCATTGACAAATGCAAAAACGTTGGAAATAAAAAAAAAAAAATCTTCAATAAATGTGTCAACAGAACATCTCAGGCAGCGGTAGGGGGAATTTCTGCAGGGACGTTATTTACTATTGCTGGCCATTACAAGGTTTCTCTGTTAGAAGGAACCTGTTACTAGATTTCACATGTTGTTATACTGCTGAGGACTAGGGTCCTAAAATGATCCTCTAAAAACTGCCCATTACATAATTTTCTCTTTAATACAGTGCTGTGTTTTGTATGTAAATTACCAGTGAAGATTCCTGAGATCGGCAGCAAAATGCTTGCAGGACTTTTCTCTCTGCATTTTTCAAGCAGATTGGGGGACAGGGTGCAGATGTGAATCTAGCCTGACTGTAGAAAAATGCCCCTTTCTCTACTCATCAGGCTCTCCGCCTCCCCTTCTAAACTGACATTCACTCTTGATTTTCTGCTGAATCCATCTTGATCTACTAAGACAAACTGTGATTTTATTAAAGTATCAGATTATATGTGTCCATTAAAGTCTACAGAGAAGGAATTGACGAGGAGGGAAGAGGGGCAGACACAGAAGTTTATTCACATGACCGTGCCGTGTACCAGGCTATAACAGTCTGTCGTACATCCAAGTGTAATCCATTTTTACAGATCCCTCATAGACGTAAAGGGGTTATCCGTTTTCCAACATTGACAGCCTATCCTTATGATAGGCAATTGATATCTGTGGGTGTCCAACATGTGGGACTCCCGCAGATAGCCTGTAACTTGTACAGAAACAGTGCGGCTCTCACTGTTACATACTGTGAGCCGCACTGCTTAGGCACAGTACTGGTGAGTGTAGGTACTGCGGCCCTGTCCCATTGAAGAATAGGCCATCAATGTTACAGGACGGATAACCCCCTTTAAGTCTATTGAGGAATCCGTGAAAATGGGCCAAGATATAACAAGTTGAATACATCAATTAATTTCAATGGAGCTGTGTGTTATCTGATAAGATACCGCCATTATTCTGTGTGTGAGTAAGTTCACAGGCAAACAAATCCTACATGTAGGACACAGTATAGCGAGACAAGATTCCCTGCTGATCTTTGCTTATAAAGTAAACTTGCCCATTCATAGCTATTTAATGTCAGTAAGAACCGTCATTCCCATTCCAATATACAGTCATATGTCAGGTACAGTATATACCCTATAACTGCATACACATGGCTGGCAATCTTTAAACGCCTTTCCTTGTCATAACAATGACTCTTTGTCTAAATGTAGCTAAACACATCCTATGGCATCTGCCCATACAGAGGTGTCAAAATTAACTGTTGCATGGCTGGATGCACCTTCTGTCTTTCTCTTGGATGATTGATTCCAAATCATAAGACATTAGCCTGGAGTATTCGGCTGACAAGGTGCACGTTGTACGACAAGGAATCTGCATTTAGTGACAGGACCATTGGAAAATTCCATTGTTGCACATTCCACGTGTTCACTGCAATTAAATCCGTTATTTGTTGCTAGGGCCAAGAGAACAACCATTTAACACTTTCACCAGCCAGAATGACAAATAGCTCTATAAAGTAATAAAAGTGACGGCAGTTATTACAATATCAAGCCCGTAATGAATTTAAAGAGAAAAGATATCCATAACAGATATTCATGGGCATAATACTGTATACAAGTGACAAATAGCTTCAACCAGTCTTTAATAGTTATGTTATATCACATATGTCAGAACTAGAGATAAATGTGCTAGTGCAAAATAAGTCCAAGATTGTGTGGCCTCCAAACCATTCCTAAGGCTAAGGCCCCACAGGGCGTCCCACAGCAAAAAAAAGCGTGGCGGCAACACATCGCGGTTCCTCCTGCAGCGCTGCGGACTTTCTGTTTCAATTATACCTATGGGGAAACTGACGGCGTTTCCGTAGGTATAATTGACATGCCAGTTTAGGAAATTAAGGTGTGTCCATGGCGTGGTCTTCACTACAGAGTGGGCATAGGATTCACTTGAATCCCATCCACTTTGTCCTGACTGTAAAACTATGTGATTTTTCCCAGGGCGTTTCCACTGCAGGCAAATCGCAGCGTTTGAGCTATGTGGAGGTTTTCCCATAAATAACACTTATTCCATAGAGTATAAATATTTAACCATTTAGCCCCCCCTAACTATCATAAGAACAAGTCCCCAGTGTAAGGACAGGTTCACACCTGCACCCCGGTCTCCACTTTGTTTCCATCTTCTGCTGACAGGAGACGGAAACCCGCCAAACCATGTCCATCAGTGAGCATTTTGTGGTCTCTGCGGCGAAACCAGGTTTTTTTAACCGGACACAAAGTCCTGCATGTCCGACTTTGTGTCTGGTTAAAAAAAAACCTGTTTCGCTGCAGAGACCATAAAAGACTCAAAGGCGCTCACAGGCGGACACTTTGCAAACCCATTCAAATGAATGGGTTTGAAAAAATGACTGCCGGTTTCCGTCTCCTGTCGAGTTTCTTGGGCAGAAGATGGAAACTGAAAGCAGAGACCGGGACACAGGTGTGAACCCGCCTTAAATGGAGACCTAGTGTGCATACATGACCGTCACTCCATACATTTCTATGAGTGGCATGTTCAGATATTTCAGTCCTTTGTGTATGAGTACTTCTCCTCCATTCCTAAGGGAACTCTGTTGCCCTCATTTGTTGACCAATGCTCAGAACCCAATAATCCTCAATTTTGTGGATAGAGGTTAAGTGCTGTTCATGGAAAAATCCTTTCAAGTCTAAGGCCCCACATAGCAGAGAAATTGACATGCTGTGATTTCCGTTACGTGAATTTTTCTGCAATGTGTAAACAGGATCTGCTAGAGCTTTGCACTGACTGTATAATGCTGTGGTTTTCGCCATGGCGTTTCCATCCTGACCAAACTGCAGCTTTTACACCATGTGAGGCCCAGACCTAAATCTCAACTTTATCCAAATCCTTTGTGTCCATGGGAGTAAGCCATGTTATAATGTATCAGACTATACACAGGTCCATCAGCCTATATGGAGTCATTTGCAAAGATAACAATTATTGCTCTTCTAGGTGCTCCTGATACCATCACACTCCTGAGGATGCAATCACATGCATTTACTGATACTTGCACATGTACTATACTTTCCTATATAAAGCAGTGACATATACAAGTACAGCCTGCAAGTATCACACAGCGCATGCACCCGGGAGCACCATGTGGCAGCGCCCTGACTGCCCATAACAGGTTCTTCTGGTGCCTCCATCCCATAACCTTGCAACACCTATGGAGACAATATCCCTGTGCAAGTTCTCGCCTCCTACTAAGACATCTGGACCTGGAAAGCTTGTCTCCTTCTCTCCATAGTCTCCAGAGCAGCCACTTGGATTGTCTTCATGGTGCTTATGCCCATAAAATCCAACACGTCAAACACCAAGCTATTTATGTGGAAGATGCCAAATCCATATCCATTTGAGCTTCGTGAAGAAAACTTCATATTTCTTTATTACCCTGCTATCAGTTGCAGTTCTCCGTGTAGTAACACTTTATAGACACACATGAAAGATTGTGCTCAAATGATAAGAATATATAGCAGTACCACCAGCATCTTGTGATATCAGGGTTTTCTTACATACATAACTCCTATCCACCGACCTCTGGGACCCCTGTGATCACAGGAACAGGAATTCCTTGTAACTCCGCTTGAATCGAGGCATGGTCTTCACCCTATTACTCTCTATGGGATTGATAGAGATAGCCAAGCAAATCGCTCCGTCATCGCTAGATTCAGATTGGTATGACCAATGGGGCCCAACTTCTGGAACCTCCACAAAGCTGTCTTAGTAGGAAACTCCAATACCGGAAGGTGCTGTTGGTGCCGCATCAGATCCCCTATTCTATTGAATAGATTGATAGTGGTTATGGTTAAGGGGATGCGTGGCAGAAACAGAGGACTATAAGAACAGAGAGTCCTGACTACAGTCACTGTCACTATAAATATTATTGTGCATTAGATTTAGCCCCGCACTTTATTAGATAAATGTCTCTATTATTTCTTTATCAGTAGAGTAGGCCAGAAGAAATGTCACACATAGTATACAGGTGACTGCACAGGGTTGGCATCTGAATGCTAGGCGTTTCCTTGAGAAAGACAACTTGGCTCCAAGCCTCATGAATGTTTTCAAGAGACTCGAGACTGTCCAGATTAAGCAAAACGATTTACTAAGAAAGGTTTTACCATTACATATTGTACTGCAGAATTATTTATCATAGGTTATTGCATATTACCAATATGTTTGGTATATAGATCATATATAGTATTGTGAGTGCTGTAGTACATATAATAAAATAATATAAACCATTGATAATAATAGCAAATACGGTGGGAAAGATTGTAACTATTCGGGCAAATCCGCATAAGAATACAAGTCTGGGAGCTGCAGAAGCAACGGTCTGTATACTGATTTTTTATTTTAAGGATAAGGCCCCACGCAAAGGGCTGCAACGAAAAAGCTCTGCGGGAACACATTGCAGTTTTTCCCACAGAGCTTTTCACAGAAGTCCACTGTAGACTTTCGGCTACCATTATAGCTATATGGCAACCACCAGCCTTTCTGTAGGTATAATTGACATGCTGAGATTTCCAAAACCGCAATGGATTTGGAAATCGCAGCATGTCCGTTGCATGAATTTTCCTGAGGTGGGGATGGGATGTGGGGGCCCCATCATAAAGGAAATTTTTTTTATTTATGGCATATCCTTAACCCCATAAATATCTGATCAGAGGGGACCCAGCAAGGCTCAGCTGTACAGGACTGTTTCCGAAAACCTGGACAATACACAGCACAGAGCTGGAAACAGTTGGCTCCAGTCCCTGTATACTCCGCTCCCATTGAAGTCAGCTGTACTATACAGGGACCGAAGCCAACTGCTTCCACCTCTGTGTATCGTACAGATGTCGGACGTGTCCTCTTTCTGTGAAAAGCGATGCAGTAAAAACCGCCATGCATTTCCACCATGGTTTTTCCCGCAGCGCTTTTTGGCTGCGGCCTGCTACTTGGAGCCTTGGTCTCAATGTCCAAAGGATTAGATGCATATTTCTCAGGGATTTTGCCCAGATATGCTGCCGAAATGTTCTGCAGAAAATCCGTTGCTGGACATGTAAACTTATCCTAAGAGAACTGTGAGGAACCTGCTATATCTTCATTATGTTTGTAGTGTATTCAAGCTCACACCGAATCTACATTACAGGGATTGTATAATGAATACCGGCATAAGTAATTATTGGGCTAGATCAAAGATATATGGAAAGTTCTGCAAGTGTCCACAACTTTCCTAGAGACATAATTCTGGTAATAAAAACTTCTATATCTGAGAATAATCTGAAAGTACTCACACAACATTAAAAATGCATCAGAAGTTCAGAACATCACTTTTTCTTTCCATGTGTAATAATACTAAATATAAACTATTAAACTGGTTCTTTGGGAATATAGCAACCATCAGTAATATAACCGGGCACATGTAGTACCGAGCCTCCTAATATGCATTGGGACTGCAAGGAGAGGATGAGTTGTCTGTAACCCATGGTTGTCAATGTCTCGGGTTATTGGACTGCATGCAAAGATGGCCTATGGCATTAGATCAAGCGCGGCTTAACCCAACTATTTCACAGATTTTGGGTGGGTGGGTTATTCTACCTATAACTAGCTGCTTTAAATGAAACTTGAAATTTAAGTAGTAAATCCATGTACACGGCCTGTAGTGACTTACTAAGTCCCCAAAAGTATGTGTTTCTGGTGTGAGGTACATCTGCAGTGTTTATGGGTCTCCAGTGGTCTCAGGATGGGCGGGGGTTTTGATCTTGATTAACCATAACTTCTCGCATTCGGTGCTTACGGAGGAATGTGATGCTTAGGGCAGATTACACCACATGGTCCTTATGTACTCGAGCCAGACCTTCAGCATGTATAAGTCGTCTCCCTTATCTCAGTCGTCTCCCTCCAAGAGGACAGAACTACCTCAAGAGGAAATTACGGGTTTTGAGGGAATTTCTGGAGGTTACTCACTTGGTAAATGGTTGGAGAATATGTACGCCACTTGCACAATAGTATACTCATTACTCCCACCCACATGATACCTGGTCTAGAATAGACAATATTTGTTTAAGCAGACCCTTGATCGCACGTATCCGCACTGCTAATATTGGGGATATGGGCATCTCAAACCATGACCCCAGTACTCCTGAATATTCTGTATTCATTCCACAGAGGCACTGATATAGTATGGAGGTTTCCCGACTACCTAATTAAAGATGAGAGTTTCATCAATTTGATGCCAGGTCTGTGGTTTGAGTTTCAACAAACCAATCAAGCACATGTATCCAACCCAAAATTTAATGGGAAACTGGGAAGACAGTCCTATAGGACTCATGTTAGTGGCCTCTGCATGGTGGTCAGGCTCACAATGTCAAATTCAGAAACGACCAACAGATCCCGTACAACAGGTATCAGTATCACCCTACGGTGGACAACAGAGACCAATGGCTGCCGGTAGATCAGCAGCAGATCTTCACATTTGCACCGATATGTGCATTTTTCTAGTTTGTTGGATGACCAGAACAATGGACACGGACTGCTAAAATACCGGACACCGGAGGTTGCCATTTCTGGCCCCAAACGTGTGCCACAACTCCCCATTCTGTGCTTGGCTCAATAAGGAGCAGTGAAGGGCAGGAACACCTTGGCCCAAAATATTTATTAGAACTCATGCCAGGTTATGGAGTTCCTAACCTGGCCTAAGAGAAGGGAAAAGTTTAGCTGCACTTTTTGAATGATCCTGCAAAGCAAACTACATATTTTGTGGGGTGGCGCAATGTTTAACCAATCCGTTAGATGTGTATATGATTCCAGTATTATGCAATGTTCTGTTAGCATTTCTGTCTTCATAAAATGCTGAACAGGTCAATTATACATCTGCTCAGAAGTTGAGGAAGTCGGAATTCTTCATAAGTTTTTATAATGTGCAATGAACTTCTCATAGATGTGGAATGCACAGTCAGCACAAATAGGCTTTACATACCAGAACTCAATAGCTTTTCTCTATAAGTAACTTTACAAAAGGCTTTGTGGATTGTGAATGAAATTACTTATATACAAGGGAAAAAGTGAAAAATATGGATTAAAGTATAGGTTCACGTGAAAAACATTCCCTGCTGGGAGCAGATTGGAATGAGAGTCATGAAGGCCTCTAAGTAGAAGCACACAGCAAATTCCGTAATTCCTGTTCACCTAACACTAGGCCAAGAGACTAATTTTTAAAGACGTTTGTGCAGTCAATAAAAAATAATACTGGCCTCATGCACCCCATACTACGCTCTTTGAGATGTTTCCTTAGTCGCCTACTGGTCTCTACGGCCTGGTCCTTCTTAATGCAGTGGTGGCCCACCTTGGGCAGTGATCGGCTTGTTGAGGACAGGGACATAACTAAATGCTTGGGCCATCTTGTGCAACTTCTCTGTCAGGCTAGGTTCACACTAGCGCTCACTCTCTGTTCATGGTTTCCATCCCCCATTCCACTTGAAAAATGCGGAGTGAAATGTCCTGCATTATAGTCTGTGGTGTCTGCAGGTTTCTGTGGGTAACCACTATTTTAGTGGCTTGGGTTTCTGTTCTTCTGGTCTCAACGCAGACCCAAAGAATGGAAACCCAACCGCTAGTGTGAGCCTAGCATCCCCTCCGTCCCAGCCATACATTTTAGAAACATTTACATTTCTGTTACTTTCTACACTAGGCACGTGCAGACTGAAAGCCCAGTATGCCAAAACTACAACATATGACGTCTTCATATTCTTGGCGTCTATCCCCCGTGAAGACAAATTCTGACAACTTCTATTATAAGTTTGCCAAAAACAGGAGATAATCTGCCAATGATGTTTCTGACCTGTAGGACACCTATATGGATTGATTAGAATTCCTTCTGTTGGTCGAAAATATCTTTGAATGATTTTTTTTTCCATGCTGCTCCATGAGCTGTGTCTGGTATTGGAGCTCAGCTCTACTGCAGTGAATAGTAGTTTAGCTGCAATATCAGGGTGAACAAATAGTTAAAGAAACCTGCAAAAACAAAAATGTTATAGCCCCCCAAACCTGAACCAGGGACATTGGTCCTGAACTGGTTAATCTATGTGCACTAAACAAGTTTGGTGGCAGCAACTAAAATGCCTAGATGGCGGCTTCTTACAAAACTAGAGATTTCAACACTCACCATATATTGCGTAATGCAAATCAAGAGATACAGGATCTGGCTCGGGCCCAACAAATGTGGCAAGAGGTGTCTGAAAAGACTAGTGTTTTGCCTATGCTTGCAAGAGCAGGTTGACTGATCCGCTGTGACAACTGCTGGCTTCATCTGATTTCAGGGCGGACACATGAAATGGGCTCAATGCTAACTTTAGTATCATTTACTACATTGTGTGACACAGACAACCTTCTGCATGGCCTTCACAGGATCTACATGATATTGGGAATCCCCGAATTTCTGCAATATTACAGCATTTGCTTTGAACAATTCACTCTATGGGTAAGACCCTGTCCCATAAATCAGAATGCAGAAAGACATGCAGTAACAACCCCATTCATATGTAGGATTTGCAACTACAAAAATTTCTATAAACTTACTGCAAATGTGATCAGAAATTTTTCATAAGAATTTTAGGGTCAATAGCAGAACCAGAAGCTAAAAACAGGAACTACAATGGAAAGACCAGTACTTTTTCTCCTCTTTGCATCCCACTCCTGAGTCGGACTCCAAATTACCAATGCAACTACTGATCGACTCTGCAATGTGTGAATAGGACCTAAGAAATCGCTCAGAATTGCTAAATTCTCCATCACTACATAGACTTGTAGCGCTGAGTAAAGCTTCACTTGAGGATTTCCAGAGACCAGATTATATTTCATTTGTTTACATTCCTTAAACCTTTTGGCTTCATGCGTCACACTAAAGGATGGGCCATAAATTGGTGGGCAACACTATAGGTGTTATATTTGCACATGGACACTGGAGCAGGAGGAGGTCTAAAATGTCATTTAGCCCCTATGAGGAGCCCAGCGCCGCACCTCCCATGAGGTGACCTGAAGCGACCGCTTCAGGCGGCGCTATGAGGGGGCCCCGGGGGAGGGCGGCATTTTTGCTGACCTAAGCCAGTCCAGGACAAGCTGCTCCAGCAGCCGCCCCTCATGCTTAGCAGAGAGCAGGTCCTCTCCCTGCCTGCTCTCTGCCTGCTAATGACGACCCCTCCGCTCGGCCCCGCCCCCTCCGCTCGGCCCCCTCCTTCAGGGGGGGGGGGGCGGCTCTCTGACGTCCACCTCAGGCGGCACAAACCCTAGGTTCACCCCTGGAGGAGCCTAATAATATACATAATGCACAATATTTGGTGGGGATGTTTACAGGTTTCGCATAAATTATGCTTCTGTGTGCACACTTAACCTGCTACCAATTTGTTGACATTGTAATACCCCTATATAGAGTACCTTTCACCACCTTCACAAACTCCAGCTCTTAGTGTTATTTCCACTACTTCAGACTCAGTTGGATTTTTATTTTCTCTAGCTCCACCATTCCTGACCAATCAGTGCTGTTCGTTTTGGTGCCTGTTGTGCTATGTAAGCTCTGTAATGTCAGGTGGGCCGTGTCAGGCAGGGGGTGTGACTCAGAGTACCAATCAGAGCTCACTAATCACACCCATTGTCTGCGTCTGCCTGACACCGCCCCCTCACAGTACAGAGACTAAGTAGCATATCAGGCACCAAAAATAACAGCACTGATTGCTCAGGAATGGTGGGGCCTAGAGAAAAAAATGCAACTGTACCAGAAACGGTGATGCAGAAAATATTAAATAATGAAAAGAACTGGGAGTTGTTGAAGGTGGTGAAAGGTCCTCTGTAAGTAATACTCGCCAGACACATGAGATTTATGTTGGTCAGACCTCCAGGAGAATAGGCTCAAGCGTGTAATGAGCCCCCTGGGTGGTAAGTCAAGTTGAGCAGGCATGTTTACGGGTGATCTGGATAGAAAGCTCCTTGACGACAGCTATGCGATGTGGCGATGTGGCCGGCTTAAGATGTCTTGTTCCTGGGGATATATATTTATCTGTAATTCCTAGAACACTGCAGTCAGGTCTCCTAAAGCCTTAAATGTCCGTCCAACCATAGTAATAGATAGCAATAGACTATATATCCCCTTAAAAAAGAAATCTCACTTGTTAAGAAAAATTTACATAATGACTCAGGAACAATCCTGGTTTCCATGACATTAACCCTGCTCTGCCTCTAAAGACGGAACACCATGGAGTTACAGAATATACAGTGGTCTGTGCAATGCACTCCAGGGCTTTCAGTACTGTAGGGGTTAAAGTTAAGAATAAGGTATTGGGATCTTCAACTTCCTATCATCTTTCTTCCTAGCTGTGGATTACATAAGAGCTGTTTTCATTGCCCCAAATCATTATATAAAAATATTGCATCGTCATAAAATAATAAAAATGATAGATGCAATTTCCTCTTTACTGACATGAAGGTATCGGCCATATCCTCCGATCCGTATTATATTCTTATCAGATAGGTGAGTCAAAAATTACTGCAAATTAGAAAGCAATTGCAAGGACGGATGTTTCTGTAGTTGGAGAAAGGGAAGTTGGATATCTGTCAAAGTTGTATTTGGCGGCGGCAATGTAGCATTTCCTCCTAGATGAACTTTCAATACCAAGTTGTGCTGGACCTGAACTGCAGGCTATATATCAGGGACGAGGTTGCCGGCAGCTTTAATGGCCTGTCATTCCGTGCAATGATATTAAACCGCTCATAGAGTTACATAATATCATTGACTCATCGCAGCTCCAATTGTAATAAGTCACTCTCAGCCAAATATCCCAACACAATGAAGAAAGTGTGCAGCCTGCCAATAGAGATACATGCAGATAGATAGAATTATACTATTGTCTTTCCGGAATTGCTGGTTTATGCGAAGCAGATATAGGCCACGTTCAGAAGTGGCAGAGTGACAATCGCAACGACAATCCATGACAAAGCATAGTATAATGCAGTACATTTGGGTTTTCTTATTCACACATAGCAGATTTCTTTGGTGAGGATTCTCAGACTTTCACATCAACTCTGCAGCAATCACACAGCAAAAACCACAAAATCCTCTTAGGACTGAGGCCACACGCTGCAGAAAAGATGTGTTTCTAGTTTTACATTTGTTGGGTTATGTTTCACCTTGCCTAAGCAACATTAAAAAATCAGTTGGGGTCTCTCGTCGATCAGCTGTTCTTAGCACCTGATGCACAGAGAATGGAGCAGGAAGCAGACAACGCTTTTCTCTGTGTAGTGGTCAGACAAGGTACTGCAGACCAGCTCCCATTCACTTGCTAGGCTGCAGAGACTCGGTTCAGTCACTCCACAGAGAACAGCTGTCTGCTTCCTGCTCCATTGTCTGTGTATAAAAATTAGACGATTGCAGGACTTTGGTTGAACTTTAAGGGGAGCTTCCAGGTAAATAAAAATATGTTTACAACAGAAATATATATATATATATATATATATATATATATATATATACACACACAGATCCACTACCACTCTGTTCCCAGTGCTACTCAATCCACTGCCTCTCTGCACTTCCTGGTAATTGCTGGTTGTAATGGTGGCCCGCTGCACCCATTGCTTAAAAGCAGAGGTCATAAGCTGACCGGACCAGGAAGGTGGGTGAGAGGTAGGTGGGCAGGCAGCATTGGGAATGTACTAAGAACGTTCACATTTTTCAGCCTCTGTTTACAGCAGTGCTTTTAATCACTGCATGGATCATGAAGAGAAATAAAACACAAAATATATTATAAGGTTGTTGAATATTTTATTTTTATAGTGATGACAATGAAGACAATTCCTGTCTATAAGATGTATTAGGGCATATGAGTATCATAAAGGGGGTCCTCTGACCACAACCCCCTCTATGAGCCTGAATGAGGAGATACTGTGTAAGAGTAGACCCTGTAAAGAGATGACCATTTATCTGACTGGCCGCCATTTAATACTACATTCACCATGCGGCAGCCATGCGGCAGCCATGCAGCGATATCTGAATATTGGCAGGTACCGAAATAGTTGTAGCTTCTTCCTGCAAAGTCTAAGTTCCATTTTTTTTTAGTTTACTGTACATAAAACTGGAAATCTCCTTTAGGCTAAAGCCCCCCTAATGTGCAGTCTGTGGTGTGCAGTGAAAGCACAAAGACCCCAAAGACTATAATGGGGTTTGTGTGCTGGCTGCATGCTGCCCGCACGAATCATGCAGGCAGGAGGGTAGATTGTGAATGATTTTCCTGTCCGCATGATCCCTGCGGAGATCTGGCGGCAAGCACACGGACCCCATTATAGTCTATGGGGTCTGTGTGCTTTTACTGGCACACCACTTTCAGTTGCGTTTGGTATTCCATTCAGGGGTATTCCTCATGCGGACCCCCCGGACGGAATACCAACGCAGATGTGAACCAGGCCTTACTTTTAATAGCGGCTGTAGCCAGTACTGCCGCAGTTGTCCCATAGACTTGAATAGCACATCCATTACAGTACTCACTACGGCTTCTATTAAAAGTAGCTGCAGCCAAGAAACAGCTGATCAGCAGACACCCTGTTAGTCAGCCCACTGCTGATCTAAAATTGGTGTCCTATTCTATATTTTCTAGTTTCTGACTCTGGATTTAAGCTGTCCAGCTGAATGGCTACTATGTAATTGCACATCTTCTGTGGGGGTGAAATAGGCATCTGACCACATCTTCCTCAAGCAAAAATATCACTTATTGGGAAAAATTGGAAACCGGGTGGGGTGTCTATTTGAGGAACCCCATTTTCTTATACCCTATATGGAATTATAAATTAAAGAAGATTTCCAGTAAAAAATGTAATCCCCATTGTTTGAAAACAAGTCTATGTATAGTATAATGTTATTGATTAACCTACTGACAGCTTTAAGTCATGTGCTCCCCTCCGGAGCCTTGACCTTCACCGTGCTCACTATTTTTCCTGTACAAACAGGAGGTCAAACTATCAACGGAAACATAACAGGTCTATGGGAGTCAGATTGAGGATCTAATACCCTTGTATGGAGAGATCAACCTTTTCATACAGGAAATACTGTGCTCCTTTAGCGGAGCGGAGCTAAGATAGAGAGCACATAACTTCAGATTAAAAAAGTAAGATATTTATCATTACACAGGCTCATTTTCAAATAGAAAGGACACATTTTTTGTTCGGGGTGTTTTTTTTTAATATAGGGGAGTCATATGTCCAGAATTTCTATCTCTTGGGATGGAGTGGAAAGCAATTACAAAAAGAGGCAAACGGAGGGATATGCTGTGACTCTTTTATTGACAAAGGACCTTCTAACAAGTAGGAATTCTCCAAACCAGAAAAAGCTCTTGAAATACACACACACACATATATATATATATATATATATATATATATATATATATATATATATACCTGCCAACAGAAGTAAAGAATATTTTACAACATTTTGGCACATCCATAATCTTCTAGTCAACTATTGGGTTGGGTTCATTGAATGCACTGACTGTTTTTTAGGAAATTATCTAATTAGCCGTCCCTACTATCATATTATATTATCACACTTTGGCCCATATCTGGTGGGGACCTAATATGTAAGTCCCCCACACAGTTCTGATTCTGCTCAGCTCAAAATGTATGTTTATGGAGCATATGAGGATTATAGCAATTGGCCCATTGACTGTGGGAGTGATACAATAAAAATATGGATATTGGAGAGGAATTTGAAACTCCTCAATGTTGCCCTACAGAACTATCAATAGACAATAGTTTGTGTCTGCTGAGTCTGCAGGAGAACAGGACTATACATATCAGGTACTGGAGTACTGCAAATAAATTCAGATATTCCGATGATACAATTCCCAAATGTATTATGTAAATGAGCTCTAAAGCAAAGCCTTAGCATAAACCAAACTATAGTCTAAGGGGCAGCTAATAACTGAGACGCCAACAAAAGGTAAAGCAAATATTGTGGTTGCATGACAGTACGTGTCAAAAGTCAATGGCAAATGCAACAAGTTGTGATCAGTGTAAACAACATGTCAACCAGATATGGAAGATGTTCCTGTCAATCTTCATGATTGATGCCAGGCTGGACACACCATGTCTTCAGCGTATGAAATTGCTCAGGGGCTCAGATGGTGGGGGAGTCCACCATCATCTTTGTACTCTCTACTGATTATAAAAGGGACTGAGCTATTGAATTTCCTGGCCAAATATTGGTGAATTATTAGAAGGGTGATTACTGAATACAAAGGGATCCATAACCTGCTCTTGCACAAGGCCAGGAGCAGACATGCCATCAGTGTCAGACTGAGGCTCTACTAGCCCACCAAATAAAATCATTCAAGGACCACCCTAGTAAATGGACCACAGTGCCGTTCAAATTTGGGTGTTTGCTGGACCATTATTGTGTTAGGGCCTAGGCCCTCCGGTACTTGCATGGGCCAATCCAACGCTGCATACCTTTGGTGCAACCTTTGCAGTTGCACAGTGACCCAGTAGGTTAGGCGGCCGTATCACCTTGGCTACAGATTTCTACTGTCTATTGGATGGCAGATAAATGCCTAAGATAATGAGCTTTATGGTTAACTATTACTAGTAGATTGATAGAGAGCCATGATGGTTGCTTATGGAGAGGTACTGGAATACAAGACCCATGACTGTTTTTTGCACAGGAGCCTTCACAGTTCTGTATCCCTTATCTATCTGTGTCTGCCCCTGACCTTGTACAAGAGCAGTTTATGGGCCCCTTTGCATTCAGTAATCACTCTTCTCATAATTCACCAATACTTGGCCAGGAAATTTGCAGGACTTTTAATGGCAACAATAGTTTTGTAGTCCACGTTTTCTTGCCGGCAAAAATATCCCCCAATGAAAAGCAAATTACGTCAGCATGGACATAGACTAATCGCTTCAGGAAATCTCACGTAACCTGTAAGCAGCAGAAGTTATCCCGAAACAGAAATTTAGCAAATTGTCCAATTCCCTACGATTCGCTACGTCCTGCAATTTTTAGCAGTCTATATTCTGCAAATGGGACATAACTAGATTGAAACTGTTTATATCCCAGTGCTCGGGAAGGCCTTGCTAACCTGTTGTGCTCTCACATTACTACTTCTGCATGTGATGACATTTTATTGCTATGTTGTTGTTATTGTATGTTAGTGAATTACAGGTACATTTTACAAGATCCAAAAACAGCACGGTGACCACACTGACCCACATTACTTTCTTGCACTCTTCCACACATTAATCCAATGCCACATGCAGCTATTCCGAGCTACTCGGATACAAAACTGCTGTATAATGAGTCATGTTACTCTTCAGACCTGCAAGATCCATATATTTTGTGACAAATGGGAGGTGCTCAAATGCAAAATGTGAAGGAAGCCAAGATGTGCAAGAACTGTGCGCACTCGCATGCAGAATCCTCTGACATGTGCAGGAGATACTTACAGGTATATGAACCCTCAGCATCCTCCGTTTTTGGCTGCTGGTCTTTTTGGAAAGCTCCTTCTTCTTTTTAGTATCCATCGCTGTGCTTCCCATTCTTTGATCTATCCCCACAGAATTTTAGAAAACTTGTCGCTGCTCCTGATACCACCACAGATGTGGAGAGCTGCCAGGATCCAGCGAATGCCAGCGTGAGAGATTCCAGGTGACTAGTTGTAGCTCAACCAGCCAAGAAGTCCAAACCCCTTCATGTTGGAGAATGCAAACATGTTGGCAGCCGCTCACGCCCCTCTGTGGAGTAAGTGGACCTCGCCCCAGCCAGTTGTGAGAGTTTATGGACTAAGCAGCCCTGGGGATCAGCATGCAATAATCAGCTCAGGACTGTCACTTCCAGTGTGTACAAATCAGCAGCACAGCCCTGTAAATCCGTCCCTCTCGCTGAGGGGTGGTGCCACACATTTCCTACATCTGACAGAAGCCAAAACACGCAGCTCAGCCATGAGCTCCACTAACACAGGAAGTGAATGCAAGTTTCGTATCTGTATGTGCAGCATGCAGTAGCCTGGGATCATACACTAGTTTATTACAGTGCACTTCCAGTAATGAACATCTTCCATCTGCTGCGTCACCATCTTCCAGAACACAATCAGCCCAGCTTTAACCCTATAGCTCCTGAAACATGTGCAACAACATCACCTTGCAAGTCTGTCATAGGCCATCAGATTACATTACTAACTCATCTACGCCATGGCTTAATAAATTCTCGTATAAAGAACACATACCGCTACATGCAGTGATAAAAGAAAATACTCCACCAGTTTCATGCCCATACCCCATTCCGCAGAATCCTCATATGTAGCAGAATGGTATAGGCCCTCCAATACCAGATCCTTGGTCCAGCTGCAAGCTTTCTACATCAGATACATAATGTCACTAACGAATGATTCTTACAGGTTATGTCACAGAGCAGGAATAACCTACACAATGATATCCAACCACAGGAATAATAACACACCATATTTCACAATACAGAAGTAATAAATGCAGTGATGTCACAATACAGAGATAAACACAGTGATGTCACATTACAGGAATAATAAACACAATGATGTCACAATACAAAGATAATATATACACTGATGTCACAATACAGGGATAATAAACACAGCGAGGTCACAGTACAGGATAATACACACAGTGATGTCACAGTACATGGATAATACACACAGTGATGTCACAGTACAGAGATAATACACACAGTGATGTCACAGTACAGAGATAATACACACAGTGATGTCACAGTACAGGGATAATACACACAGTGATGTCACAATACACGGATAATACACACAGTGATGTCACAGTACAGAGATAATACACACAGTGATGTCACAGTACAGGGATAATACACACAGTGATGTCACAATACATGGATAATACACACAGTGATGTCACAGTACAGAGATAATACACACAGTGATGTCACAGTACAGGGATAATACACACAGTGATGTCACAATACACGGATAATACACACAGTGAGGTCACAGTACAGGATAATACACACAGTGATGTCACAGTACAATGATAATACACACAGTGATGTCACAGTACAGAGATAATACACACAGTGATGTCACAGTACAGGGATAATATACACAGTGATGTCACAGTACAGGATAATACACACAGTGATGTCACAGTACAGAGATAATACACACAGTGAGGTCACAGTACATGGATAATACACACAGTGATGTCACAGTACATGGATAATACACACAGTGATGTCACAGTACAGAGATAATAAACACAGTGATGTCACAGTACAGGATAATACACACAGTGATGTCACAGTACAGGGATAATACACACAGTGATGTCACAGTACATGGATAATACACACAGTGATATCACAGTACAGAGATAATAAACACAGTGATGTCACAGTACAGGGATAATACACACAGTGATGTCACAGTACAGGGATAATACACACAGTGATGTCACAGTACATGGATAATACACACAGTGATATCACAGTACAGAGATAATAAACACAGTGATGTCACAGTACAGGGATAATACACACAGTGATGTCACAGTACAGAGATAATACACACAGTGAGGTCACAGTACATGGATAATACACACAGTGATGTCACAGTACATGGATAATACACACAGTGATGTCACAGTACAGAGATAATAAACACAGTGATGTCACAGTACAGGATAATACACACAGTGATGTCACAGTACAGAGATAATACACACAGTGATGTCACAGTACAGAGATAATACACACAGTGATGTCACAGTACAGAGATAATACACACAGTGATGTCACAGTACAGAGATAATACATACAGTGATGTCACAGTACAGGGATAATACACACAGTGATATCACAGTACAGAGATAATAAACACAGTGATGTCACAGTACAGGATAATACACACAGTGATGTCACAGTACAGGGATAATACACAGTGATGTCACAGTACATGGATAATACACACAGTGATATCACAGTACAGAGATAATAAACACAGTGATGTCACAGTACAGGATAATACACACAGTGATGTCACAGTACAGAGATAATACACACAGTGAGGTCACAGTACATGGATAATACACACAGTGATGTCACAGTACATGGATAATACACACAGTGATGTCACAGTACAGAGATAATAAACACAGTGATGTCACAGTACAGGATAATACACACAGTGATGTCACAGTACAGGGATAATACACAGTGATGTCACAGTACATGGATAATACACACAGTGATATCACATTACAGAGATAATAAACACAGTGATGTCACAGTACAGGATAATACACACAGTGATGTCACAGTACAGGGATAATACACACAGTGATGTCACAGTACAGGGATAATACACACAGTGATGTCACAATACAAAGATAATAAATGCAGTGATGTCACAGTATAAGGATAATAAATAAAGTGATATCATAATACAAGGATAATACACACAGTGATGTCACAGTACAGAGATAATATATACACTGATGTCAAAATACAGGAATAATAAACACAGTAATGTCACAGTACAGGGATAATACACAGTGATGTCACAGTACAGAGATAATACACATAGTGATGTCACAGTACAGGGATAATACACACAGTGATGTTACAATACAGTAGTAATAAACACAACACAGTAACATAGTACATGGATAATAAATGGTGATGTCACTGACAAGTATAATAAACATAGTGACATCATAGTACATGGTTAAGCATCACTGTGAAGACATAAGGAAGGCTCATGGGTTTATTGTGCACAGTCATGTCACAGTACAGTAGTCATAGTCACAGTGTATGACAACACAGGGCTAAAGCACAAAGCGATGTAACAGTTCATGGATTGTTGGATGTTATAGGAAATGAGTTTTGCTCACATGATGTCACAGTATGGGAATAAGATACACAATGATGTCATAGAACAGAGATAGTGAATAAATAATGTCACAAAAGAAATATTGTCACAGTTGCTTGCTAAAGACCACCAGACATAGGTTATAAACTCCACCATATAATACAAGGATAGTGCTTGCGGTGAAGTCACTGAACAAAGATGATGTCACATAACTAGGATAATAATAGGGATGTCACAAAACAGAGCCGTCAATTGTAGTGATGTCACAACACAGGTCCTTTCAGAGTTGTTGGCTAAAGACTAAAGTGATGTCACTACAAACTGATCATAAACATCACATCATACTACAAGAATAATACGATTTCACAATATATCACAGTAATACAAGGATAATGCACACAGCGACGTCACCAAAAAAAGAAAATGTTATGGTAATGCCAAAGGCCAAGGACCACAGTGATGTCAACAAACAAGGATAATGTCATAGCCAAAGGCTAAGTACCACATTGATGTCACCTAACAAATGTCATAGCCAAAGGCTATGATGTGATGTCACCTAGCAAGTATAATGTCATAGACAAAGGCTAAGAACCAAAGTGATGTCACCAAACAAGGACAATGTCATAGCCAAAGGCTAAGGACCAGATTGATGTCACATAACAAATGTCATAGCCAAAGGCTAGGATGTGATGTCACCTAGCAAGGATAATGTCATAGCCAAAGCCTAAGGACCACAGTAATGTCACCTAGCAAGGATAATCTCATAGCCAAAGCCTAAGGACCACAGTGATGTTACAATGTAGATTTAGCAAACACATATTCCTGTAAAAAGCTATAGGTTCCCACCAAGGTCTACGATCTAATATGATGTGTGCAACCGCTCCAGAGTTCTTCGGTGACACTAAAAGGTTAATACAGAAATAGAAAATTGATCACAATTATATATGCACAGAATATATTTAGAAATCTATCGATTGTGGTAACTGATTGTGAGAATGTGCAGATTTTTATTAAGTATCTTCATAGTTGCAGCAATAGGATCAATAGCGCTGTATACTGGATAAATAGTATATACCGTGATATATCAGCTATACCTTATTTTCACCAGTTTTATGTCTATCCACCCATTGTCTTGTTATGTTATTGTCTCCTTGCATATTAATGACAAATAACTTTTACTTTCATAACATGAGCTATTCCTTGGCACTTCACAAATCAGAGGGTTCAATAACACAGTCTTGGAGCCTCCGTGAGATGATATCGCTCCAGAAATCCCTCCACTTAGGGGAACTGAAGGAAATGTGCTCTGAGTATTTGCATCACAAATAGATTATGTGAGTGTCTGGAGAGATCAGGAAGGTAATTGCGACTCATCTGAATAAATAGGTCTGCATTTTCTCTGCTGTTGACACTGGTTGCGCAATTACTTTTCAGTCTATTCTTCCAGCCTTAGCTTGCACCTTGATGCTTTCAGTAGGTGGCGCTGGAGGGAATATGTTTTATGAGATGTCAGATTTTTTTCTTTTCATCATCCTTAACCCCATTATCACCAGAGAGATCAAATCCAAGTCAGATCAGATTCTGATCACATAGACAAGTTATGCAGTAATATAGTACAGAGATATACAATTATACAGGTTATTACATATTTTTATACTCTCTAGTAGCTAAAAAAAAAGTGATTCTAGAAGATTCTCAAAAGAAAAATATGTATAAAGCTCTATATATAGTGCTCTATCTCTCAAAAATTATACATTGCGATCCCCAGTGGTAATCTAGTGGACAAGGAGGGCAATGGTGGGCTGAGGGGCATAGGTAATTAATGCTGTTTGCTATATAGGTTGCAGAATAGGTCCATGAAGGTCTATATGGCCAGAAGCATATACATGCACCTAAACTTTATATATAGTACAATTTTGCCACTCTGACCTGGCTGTTAGTATACATATCCATTCAGTAAGAAGCAGTGAGGTCCAGTGTTGGACTGGCCTACAAAAGCACCTGAGGATGCTCCGGTGGCCTCAGGCTATAACACAATAATAGTCCATCAGAAGATGCCCAAATGTGAAGCATACAGTGCATACCTCCCAACTTTTGAAGAACCGAAAGAGGGACAAAATGTGCGGCGCGTGTAGCGCGCCGCTGCAAATTTAGCCCCGCCCACTTTTGTGTTGACTCCACCCACTCGTTAATTTTTCATGTGCCCGCACACAGTATAATCCTCCTACAGTCACCCGTAAATTATATGTCCCCCCTCTATCTCTCCCCCAGTTTCATATACACCCTTCATCTGCCCCCAGTTTCATGTCCCTCTTCCATCTCTGCCCCCAGATTCATGTCCCTCCATCTCTGCCCCCAGATTCATGTCCCCACATCTCTGCCCCCAGATTCATGTCCCACATCTCTGCCCCCAGATTCATGTCCCCCATCTCTGCCCCCAGATTCATGTCCCCCATCTCTGCCCTCAGATTCATGTCCTCTCCATCTCTGTCCCCAGATTCATGTCCCCACATCTCTGTCCCCAGATTCATGTCCCCCATCTCTGCCCCCAGATTCATGTCCCTCCATCTCTGCCCCCAGTTTCATGTCCACTCCATCTCTGCCCCCAGATTCATGTCCCTCCATCTCTGCCCCCAGATTCATGTCCCCACATCTCTGCCCCCAGTTTCATGTCCACTCCATCTCTGCCCCCAGATTCATGTCCCTCCATATCTGCCCCCAGATTCATGTCCCCACATCTCTGCCCCCAGATTCATGTCCCCACATCTTTGCCCCCAGATTCATGTCCCACATCTCTGCCCCCAGATTCCTGTCCCTCCATCTCTGCCCCCAGATTCATGTCCCCCAATCTCTGCCCCCAGATTCATGTCCCTCCATCTCTGCCCCCAGATTCCTGTCCCTCCATCTCTGCCCCCAGATTCATGTCCCCACATCTCTGCCCCCAGTTTCATGTCTACTCCATCTCTGCCCCCAGATTCATGTCCCTCCATCTCTGCCCCCAGATTCATGTCCCCACATCTCTGCCCCCAGATTCCTGTCCCTCCATCTCTGCCCCCAGATTCATGTCCCCCATCTCTGCCCCCAGATTCATGTCCTCTCCATCTCTGCCCCAGTGTCATGCCGTCCTCTCCATCTCTGGCCCCAGTGTCATGCCGTCCTCTCCTTCATCTGCCCCCAGATTCACGTTCCACCTCCACATTAAACTTACCTTCTCCTCCGCTCCCTCGCCGCTCTCTGCCCGCCTCTCTCGCTGACACATGCGGCTGAAGGAAGGAGCTGACACAGGTCAGCTCCTCGCTTCGCCGCTGCCCGCCTCTCTCCCTGACACATGCGGCTGAAGCTGCTCGCATGCTCGCTTCGCCGCTGCGTCTCTCTCTCTCTCTGACACATGCGGCTGAAGCGAGGAGCTGACCTGTGTCAGCTCCTCGCTTCGCCGCTGCCGCCGGCTCCTGGCTTGTACATCGAGTCTACAAGCCAGGAGCCGGCGGCAGCAGCGAAGCGAGGAGCTGACACAGGTCAGCTCCTCGCTTCAGCCGCATGTGTCAGCGAGAGAGAGACGCAGCAGCGAAGCGAGCACGCGAGCTGCTTCAGCCGCATGTGTCAGGGAGAGAGGCGGGCAGCGGCGAAGCAAGGAGCTGACCTGTGTCAGCTCCTTGCTTCAGCCGCATATGTGTTCAACTCAGATCTGCGTCCTCTGGCGGGCAGCGGCGAAGCAAGGAGCTGACCTGTGTCAGCTCCTTGCTTCAGCCGCATATGTGTTCAACTCAGATCTGCGTCCTCTGGACGCAGATCTGAGTTGAAATCGGGACATACCTCCCTCCAACCGGGACCGCGGGACATGTCACCCAAATCGTGACTGTCCCGCGGAAATCGGGACGGTTGGGAGGTATGTACAGTGGTCAATTTCCTTGGGGTTTTTAAAGGTTGGGTCCCCAGAATCATTTTAACTGGTGGGCACAAGAAAGCCCAGTCCGACACTGGTGAGGTCTGAGCAGACTTGAAGGTAACTTGAAGCACTGGGGACCTAGTGCAAAATCTGTAGTGAGGCCCTACTTACCCTGTGCCATTTAGGATAGTGGAATGTTTAATAATGCAGCAGAAGGGCATTTGAGGTTTCCCAGGGTCCAAGGCCTGTTAACAACTGCTACTGATGCACCCTCTGTAGCTATGCCCCTGGATTTTAAAAATGATGTTACATTTACTTGATCCCAAAAATTTGGAGGGGGTCTGAGGTTACAGTTTGTTGCACTCAAGTTAAGTCAAAGCACCTAGAATTTTATAAATCTCTAAAAAAAAATTATATCCACCTTAGTAATCCCATCTTAGTGCTCCCTGGTGTCCCGGTGGTCTCTGAATTGCTGCCTGTAGCATTGATGTGCCAACTGCCAGAGTGGAGACCTGTCAATACCACGGAGGTCACTGCCCAATGATTGGCGGCGGCGGTCAGGTATCCATGTTAGGGTGTCATCACTAGGAGTCAGAGTTGGGACCAGTTTTGGGTGGAATTGGATTTTGACTCCTTAGAATCCCATTACTGGCTTTTTTAATGAATTAGAGGATCTTTACTGGTTCTGTGTGACCACAGCTTTCAGCCATTTATGAAGAAGTCGTAGCTACGGTAGATTCAACCCTGGAGACCATGATACAGAGACTGAAGAAGGACCATGAAGTAAGAATATTATGTAAGATTCCAAGTTGTATTGAAGAAATGTACATTGTTGGAAATACCTTCAATGATCTACTGACTGATCACATAATTCAGGATATTTTTTTTGAAGAATTTGGCAAACAAGCCAGCAGTGTCCTGAAGGAGTAGAAAAATATTGTGAAGCAATTCTATAGGACTAATAATTTATTGGAGGTGGTCCTACCTCTGAGAAACCTGAAGATCAGCACAGCAAAGAGGATAAGCTGCAGTACTAGGCACAGGCGTGTATACAGATGATCTGCTATGTCTGTGTATACAGTAAACGGTATACCATGGCCTCAAAAAAGAAGTTTTGGGAGGTTCTCAAAGGCTGAACCTCCAGTAATAAATGATGACATATGTTGAAAATAAGGGTAATGCGGTGGATGTGGACAGACCATGTCATTGAACATATCTGAGTTAGGGGTACCAAAACATATGGTCAGAGGACAGGCTGATGTTAGGACAGGTGGCAAAAGTTCGGAGTCAAAGCCAGGTAGACAGTATACACAGGAAGCACTTTTGCAGAAAATAGACAAGCTAAGAACCAAACTGGCTCAGGCACCTTCCTGTGTGGAAATGTAACTTATACAACCTTTTAAGAAGCAGACAGGATATGCAAGCACCCTGGGAACAGAGCACAGAAAGGAAAAGTGAGTACTCCAGCAGCTGTGACCACTAGGAAAGCAGAGATGCTTGAGGACAAGAACCACCAGCAATGGACCTTCAGTGATACCATTATTTTTACTCTAATCCCAGTGGTGAACCTAGACTCTCTGCTGCCTGAGGCGGACAATCAAAAGATGGAGGATGGAGGGAGCGCTAGTGGTAACATTACAGTGAATACAGTGCAGTAACATTTTGTGACTTACAGGAAACATCACTGACTCATCGCTCACATTTCCCGTCTCTTCCCTTTGGACCGCCATGACCACGTCCTTCAGCTGTGAATTGTCTCTGTAAAGTTTACAACACAGACATCTTTGACTTCTTATATATAATGCCCCTTCTATTCATAATGTCCCCTATTGAATAGAGATGATTGAACACTATTCGAAACAGCCGTTTCGAATAGCACACTCCCATAGAAATTAATGGAAGCAGCCAGCACGCAGACTTTGCCGGCAGCCAGCCGCTTAACCCCCCACGTGCCGGCTATGTCCATTCATTTCTATGGGAGCGTGCTATTCGAAACGGCTGTTTTGAATAGTGTTCGCTCATCTCTAATAATGTACACTTTTATAAATGTCCCTTGCATACGGAATTATGCCCCACAGCGCCCCTGCAACCTCTATTGTGCCCCACAGCGGCCCACCTCAGTGGCCGCTGTGGGGCATAATAGAGGTTGGGTAGGCCGCTGTGGAGCATAATGGAGGTTGCAGGGGCTGCTGTGGAGCATAAGGGAGGTTATATGAAAGAGAAATGAACACCTATTTTATTAAAGGTGCGCAACCTAAAGTGATAAGTACATATATAATTAGCCCTGCAGCCTCTCTACAGCCTCTCTATCCAGGTACTAACACTCTCCCTGTTGCTGGAATGAGTAGGCCACCTATGGGAGGGAGGGCATTTTATAGACATGCTATTGTAGGACTAGGAGGCCTACTCATGCCAGCAACAGGGAGAGTGTTAGTACCTGGATAGAGAGGCTGTATATTTCTGCAGGGCTAATATTAGAGACCAATTAATGCCTTTTATATAGAGTAACTGAAGTGATGGAGTGGAGACATCTTTAATAGAAATGAGCGAACAGTGAAATGTTTGAAGTTCGATTTGAGTAGCCGCTCAATACTAGACTGTTCGATCGAACATCGAACCCCATTATAGTCTATGGGGAATAAATACTCATTTAGGGGGAAACCACTATTCAACTCAGGAGGGTCACCAAATCCACTATGACACCCCAGGAAATGATGCCAACACCCTGGAATGTAACTGGGACAGCAGGGGAAGCATGCCTGGGGTCATCTAACATGCCCAAGTCACTGTATTACATCGGGATCCCTGTCAGCTTGCAATATGTGGGAGCTGACTTTTTCCCATAGGAATGCATTGACCAGCGTTGATTGGCCGAATGCCCTACAGAGTACAGCATTCGGCCAATCAAAGCCGGTTCTGCATCAGAGATGCGCTGAACCCTGCTGCACACTCAGCTCTGCTGCTTCAGAGATGCACTGAACCCTGCTGCACACTCAGCTCTGCTGCATCAGAGATGTAGCAGGACTGAGTGTGTGATGAAGCCTGCTGCACACTCAGCTCTTCTGCATCTCAGCAGAGCTGAGTGTGCAGGAGGGCTCAGTGCACACTCAGCTCTGCTTCATCTCCGGCGTAGCAGTGCTGACTGCACGGCCAGCACTGCTACATCTCGGCATAGGAATGCATTGACCGCGTTGATTGGCCGAATGCCATACAGAGTACAGCATTCGACCAATCAACGCTGGTTCTGCCAGAGGAGGCAGAGTCTAAGATCGGTCCACAGTTGTCTCCATTCTGGTCCGATCTTAGACTCCATCTCCTCACAGACGAGCCTCCGGCAGAACCAGCGTTTATTGGCCGAATGCTGTACTCTGTATGGCTTTCGGCCAATCAACGCTGGTCAATGTATTCCTATGGGAAAAAGTCAGCTTGCGCATATTGCAAGCTGACAGGGATTTCGACCAGATAGAGCCCCAAAGAGCTGGGTGAGTAACATTCCCACCTAAATAAAGGTAATTGCTAGCTAACCCTGCCTGTAGATTTGTCCCTGTCTCACAGTCACATAGTTCACAGTCTCAAATTAACCAAATTTTAAATCCACCATACGCCTAAATTGGAGGTCACCTGATTTAGCCAGCCAATTACTTTTTCAGATTTTTTTTTCAATGCCTCCGTTGTCGTAGTTCCTGTCCCACCCCCGCCTGCGCAGTAATTGGTGCAAAAAAAAAAGCGCCAGGGAAGGTGGGAGGGGATACAAATTTTTTGTGAGTTTGCAACCTGGTGGTCAACTTGAATCGAACATCTCGAACAGCCTGATATCCAATTGAACATGTACTCGATCAAACGCTGTTCGCTCATCTCTAATCTTTAACCCTCGTCGTCAGTTCTCTGGTATCTTGGGAGGCAGGTGGTCCTAGTTAGCAGTTGTAAGGGAATTGCTAGGACAGCAATTCCCCAGAAGTGTTTGAATCCTGGACAGGACACAAGAGACAGTGAGCCCTAAGCCGAAGCCCCCAACTGACCCTTCCTATTGCCAGGCCCTATCCTACGTAATAGACAGTGCCTTCCTGTATAGGTGAGACACAAAACGCAGACAAGATGGACAACAACAAAGAGAGGTCAGCTAGCCAGGGGTCAGTAACAGTCGAGCGATGCAGTGCCAAATCGGAGTCCAAAGAGTAGTCAGTGAGAAAAGCCAAAGGTCAAGGATAAGAATGCAAGCAAAAATAGGGACAGTAAGGAGCAAGTATGCACACGGCAATAGCAAGCATAGGTGTGAATGAGAGCCAAGGTTAAATAGGGAGGAATAACCCGCCCCTGGAGTTGACAGGAAGGCAGGCTGTTAATCACAGGGCAAGGCCAGATTAACCATTAGAGGAGAAGAGACAAACAAGGGCAGAAGATGGGTGTGCTGCAATTACAATCTCAGAACTAGAGCCGTGTTCACACAGTGCGACCAAAAACTTTAAGCCATGAACCAAACTGCACACACCTCCTGCGCCGCAGCCCACGACCAGAGGGTGGCGCAGAGACCCGAACAGGCAGAGATGTTACAGCAGTACTGATATATATCTGCAATTAATACAGCTTTTGCCTGGTCAGCTATTTCACTCCCTTGTATTGTGTGCTTTTTATTTAGGCTATCGGCCTGTTATAAGAGCGCAATTAGGTGTGTGTTGCTCTAGCAGTTGTGGTACTATCAAATTGAGGGTGGCGTAGCTAAATCCATCCAGATAGGTGTACTGATTCATAGTTCCCATAGAATAGTGGTCGAATATGTGATATCAATGTGGTGAGTCTGACACATACCTAACATCTAGGAGAGAACAGGCTAATATGTGAATTGTGAGTGGTCAATAGTTTTTATATATCCAAATATTGATGCCCAGGCCTGCTGGTCCCTGATTTGTTGTGCCCAAGCGCAATTTTTACTTAGCTGGTAATTTACTGGCTATTTCATACGTACTTATCACTTTAGTTTATGCACCATTAATAAAATAGGTGTCTACACATGTTCATTTCTTCTTATATTTATAATGGACATATCCTTTTTGGTTTTGTTACATAATAGAGGTTGCAGGGGACCACAGTGGACCACCTAACCTCTATTATGCCCCATAGTAGCCCACCCATGAACTATTATAATATAACTATATTAATATAATATATAACTAGTATCATAATAGAAGACTCAAGGGAAGTGAAGAAACATAAAAAACACAGTTACCAATTCACCTCTCCTGGATCCAGTGTTACTCCTAGCACAGGCTTCGGGCCTTTATGGTAATGTCCCAGACTTGATGTGGACCGTCCATGTGTGGGACATTACCATAAAGGCCCGATGCCTACTAGGAGTAACACCGGATCCAAGAGAGGTGAGTAGCAGTGTTTTTTATGCTTCTTCACCTACCCTGAGTCTCAGATTATTATACTTGGGGGTCCAGCAGGTAATGGCCTATTAAAAAAAAGAAAAAAAAAAGGTATTCTGACCTACCTGCGATCATTCAATGGAGCCACCACGGCCGCCGCTGCCGCCTCCTCTTCTTCACCTAGCTGCACATAAGATGTCTGCGTGAAGCCCAGGACGGGTCCACTCAGTTTTGTTTTCAGAGTGGCCTGTCTTGGGCTAGTTTAGAAAAAAAAAAAGGTAAAATTGTCGCCCCCTCTGATAGTGGGGCCTGAGCGCCTCACCTCGCTTCATTAGCAGTACGCCCCTGTCTAAACCTTTCAGTCCTCTTCATACATTCAAAAGAGAAGGGATCTCTTGGAGTTGTTGAAACACTGTTTTCTGAGGGTGACGCAATCTAGAGAATGTATCCATACAGATGAAAGTCCAAGTCAATGTGTATACAACACCTAACATGACATTTGGCACCATAGTTGTGTTTGTATGTTTTTATTACAGTCAATGACTTTATTATTATATTGCTCTGGCTGTCTGAGATATAGCATTTATGGTATGTTGTTTAGGTGCTGCCATATAGTTCTTATTAATGGCTTTCCTCCATGATGGTTCATTGTGTTGTAACCGTCACTTCTGTTCAGAAAGGCACCATTACCATTTGGAAAGATGGGATATCGTCACTCCATAGGGAGAGAACCACCATATAGGTGTGTGGAGTCTTATTAAGCCATGAGCGCTCCACTGTGCAAAGGAACATGGGAAGAATATGCAAATATGACTTCCATGATGTAATTAATCCCAACATCATTGCAAACAAAGGCCTCTGAGAAGGTCGGCATGATGTTAAAGGGAGCACCCTCTATAGGTTTGACTGAGGCTCTGTCTTCCTAATTACATCATGGGAGATAGACTTGCACATTCTCAGTCAGCGCCCTCTATTGGTGTGCATACTTGAGGCACTAACATCCTAATTACATCATGGAAGTCAGATTTGCATATTCTCCCCATTTGGAAAGAGGCTTACTAGTTCAAGGCCCTGACCATAAGGGAGCCATAGATAACCCCATGTATTGGCTTTGTCCTGTGGGAGGAGAAGGAAAGGGTAAAAGTTAGAACCCTTTGAGCCTTGTTGGTGGTGATACACACAATTTCCTGTGAGGAATGGAGACAAAGACAGAGACAAAGTTAGAGAGTTAGGTAGAGATTTAGAGAGTATTTTGACAAAGGACCGTAAAAAGGTGCAAAGAAGACACAAAGACCCTAGGAACATGATATACCCAAAAATGCACCACATTAGCCATTGAAATGTCTATCTAGTCTATTAAAATGTAACTTCGGGAGTCTTCACACAGAGTTTACGCTCCGCTCATTCAGACGCGTAAACACATGTCAAAGTGACCTCTGTAAAACACAATTCCATAGACTTCAGTGTGTGCCGGTTTTACGCGCACTACACATTGAAATCAATGGGAGGCTTTTAAACCCCTTGATTTCATTGTGTAGCGCGCGTAAAACCAGCACACATTGAAGTCTATGGGATTGTGTTTTACAGCGGTCACTTTCACGGCGTAAACTCTGTGTGAAGGCTCCCTTATATTACCACCACTATAGTAGGAATAAAATCACATTCTCATGCGCATGCACATTGGGTCTGAAGTAGGACTTGGACTCAAAATGCCTTTTCCTTTGTGTGTGCTTAGGATCAGTCTGGGAACCATATATGGTGCATATTTGGAAGTGTTTCATCCTCAGTAACCTTTTTTCATGACACAGGCATGGGATCTTGGTTTGATCATCGTGAGGCGCTGACTATCCTTGTGTTTTATCCTAACACAGTATGTCAGTATACTTTTTCTTTGACTCTTGTTTTCTGATTGATGGTGAGTTGAACCTATCAATTTGGGTGGTTTTGACCCGGACAGACAAATTTTATATATAATTGGTTGTTCGCCATACGTCTTTCAGTTTGTGATGTCAGCAAACATAGGTTATTAGAACCCACATACACACAGCATTTGTTTGCATTGCCCCATAGATCCTTGAGAATGCCTCTTGTGGCGAAACATGTTAAAAGGGAAGGGCAGTATGAGTGATTGTTATTACAATCTATACCGTGTACTAGCGTAGCCTTACAATGAAAACATTTTCTTTAGTATAGTGGACTTCAGACACTATTATCTTTTAGAGACTATCTACAATCTTTTTCCATTGATCACCAGTGGGCCATAGTACGTATTACAGTTGCAAGTGCGGTTACAACATAGTGTGTTTGATTGTAATTGTATTTTAATGGTGCAATAAATCTTACATTGTAATAGATTAGATAGACAGTTCAATAAAGTGGTGAATTTTTATGTATATCTGACCCATGAAAGTTCTAGATTGAGACGTTAAAAATAGGGGCCGATGTAATAGAGACTAGAGTACAGCAAAGATGGTCAGAGGTTCTCCAATCTGTGTAAAACTACATCTAAAAATTGAGAAACAATTTCAGAAAAATTTGTATGTAAAAAAATTTGCAATGTAAAATTTCAAAAAATTTCAATATCGCATCATGAACAGTATATAATATCATGAACAGATTCAGATAATCTGGAGAAATCCATGTGCTCAGGGGACAATGATGGTCAATATTTGATGCTCGTGGTATACAGACCCTTAGGGCCCCTTCACACGGCGTAAGTGCGCCACTCATTTAGACACATATACACGTGTCCGAGCGCGACGATTCAAAACAGAGCCCATTGATTTCAATGGGAAGCGCGCGTATATGTCGATATACGCGCGCTTCCCATTGAAATCAATGGGCTCTGTTTTGAAGTGCCGCGCTCGGACACGTGTATATGTGTCTAAATGAGCGCTTACGCCGTGTGAAGGGGCCCTGCATTAAAAACAGGTGTGAATCGGGCCATGTGAAGGGGCCCTGCATTAAAAACAGGTGTGAATCAGTAATACAAATCACTGCAGGAATACTTCAAGAAATCATTGCCTCTGAACATAGTTCGCTGTGCAATCCACAAATGCAACTTAAAGCTATATGATGCAAAGAAGAAGTTATACATCAACACAATCCAGAAACCCCACCGTCTTCTCGGGGGTTAAGGTTAATTTACAATGAACTGAGGCAAACTGGAAAACTGTTCTTTGGTTAGAGGAATCCGTGTCCTGAGGACTCAAGAGGAGAGGAACCATCAAGCTTGTTATCAGTTCATAGTACATAAGCCTGCACCTTTGATATTACATGTTGCATCCATCACAACAACATGGCTTTGCAGAAGAGTCTGGGTCTGAACTGGCCTGCCAGACCTTTCACCAATAGAAAACAATTGGTGCATTATGAAACAAAAAATCCAGCAAAGAATACCCAAAACTCCAAATTTTTGGAGATGTGTTACTGACATCAATTTCGAAATGAGTTGATATTTTCAAATAAAATCGACAAATGTCTTTCAACTTCTGCTGTGTTCTATTGTGAATTAATAATAGTTATATGAGATTTCCAAATCATTGTATTCTTGTTTAATTTACATTTTACACAGTGTCCTAAATTTTTTGTAATGTGGATTGTACAGCAAGCAACAGCAGCTCCTGTGTTATGAAATTGCATAGAATATACCACTAACACTAATGAGACAGACAACAGGTCACATGCTTATAATGTAGATGATGGTGCATACCCTCTGACTGTATGTCTTTTTATTTGTATAGGAGAATATAGAGTGGAGGATAAGCACAGTGTACATAGCAGGCAGAGATGGTGCTGGCTCTAGCTGCCTGCATGAAACAGTGCCAAAGCATAATGTATGAGATGGTGGGGAGGATACAAAGTTGTGTTTCCACTAGAGGTCTTCTTTATAAGTTATTGCAAATACAGAACATCAATAAGGATAAACAGTGATGAGTAATGCAACATTGTATGTTTCACCCTGGTGACAGACTCGCTTTAATTATTGTGTATCAATTTAAGAACTATACCAAAAATGTTAGATCTGTTGGAAGTTTTCCCAAAGAATTGCATAGATTTTGTACAAATAATACTTCCTTTGCTTTCATGATGTTATCGAGAGCAGTATATTGATATATGTGCCCTGTACGCCCAGGTAATATTCCATTGTTTATCTGTCATGAGTATTCTCTTCCCATTGAATTACACGGCACAGTCTCGACGATCATAACAAGCTGAATCTCCGCTGTTAAATCATTTGGTTAAATTGTCCACAGGTCACTAAACGGCAACAAAGGATGCCAAGCCCCGAACTGTCACAACAAGTCTGTTTTTCCTGTGAACTATTTCTCTGTTTTTCAATATCCATGAAGCAGAAAATGTAAAAGATACATAAAAGTGTACAGGGAAAGAATGAGACAAATGGGTTTATATACCTCATGTGGCTAATAACATAATATGAGAATGTGAAGGAGAAAAGACAGAGTATATTAATATTGGGAAATAGGCAGCTGTCAGCCAGCTCTCAGTTCTCACGCTCTGCGATGCGGATATAGACTAGAATATTTTAGGAGGATTTGTATTACTTGTTATACTTTAGCTTCCCTTCACTTATTTGCAGAAGGTCTGTCTGCAGCTATCACTAGGGGGAGCTCTATGCTCCTGTAGGGTGTTCCCAGCGTGCACATCAGAGCCGGCATTGAAGAACACTGGTAAGCTTTTGTATGGCAAACACCATCTCTATCAGAAGAATGGGGCCGATATATATATTATATATATATATATATATATATATATATATACACACACATATACATACATAGTGGGGAAGGTATCTTGGTAGCAACAATGGTATGGACCCAAACAGTCAGAGACAGGGACTCAAAATCTGTAGCAAACAAATTTATTTAAAAAAAAATGCAAAAATAAATAAACCTTCACATCAGGCACAGAATGGGCAAAATAAAATATAGCCTTACCTTGAGGCAAAAAACGGTATGAAACAAAATCCTGCTCGTCTGAGCACTAACGATACAATAAGTACTAAATGTACGGGTGGCTTACTACCAGCCACACAAATCAACAAAAAGAGCTAAGTACAGTCTTACCAGACTCAGCCTTTTATGGCTCTTTTATGGCCTTTTTACTCAGCAGCCTTTTATGGCCCAGTAACAAGCCTGGGGCTGAAGCCTATTCAAGACCTGCGCTGGACTCCAGCACTCTGCCTGTCACCTTCTCACAATGTATACATATATGTGTGTATATAGAATATATATATACACACACTATATATATATATATATATATATATATATATGTATATATATATATATATATATATATATATATTTGTATATTGCTGTGGACCTCTAGGAGGTACTGTGTCTATTGTGTTGTTTACTTATTTTTTTTGTAGTGCCATATATACACACTCACACAGTACTGTGCAAAAAGTGGTTTAGGTGTGTATGATAAAATGCTGGAAATTAAAGGGGTTGTCCAGGCAAAAATGAAAAAATGGGCAACCCTCTTTAAGTTGTGTAAACCAGGTAAAGCAAGCTGTGATCAAAGTCCAAGGCTACAGAGTCCAGTCCAGGGTGCATCATGAAACTGCGAGTTCATCTTATTAGGACTGGTTCATCTGGCAGTAGGCAGGGTGTAAGCTGTCAAACAGAAGACGTTGGGTAGCATGGAAGCTGCCATACAGAGATTGCCAGGCAGTGAGCAAGCTGCTGGGATAGAAGTGGATTATCACCACTGCGTAAGAGATTGTGAGTAATGCTTAGCTGTGCACTGCTGCAAGGTTACTTATGGCCAACTGAAGGAACATAATGTCCATTCCCACAACTACACTAAAGATTGCTGTTCAGCTGTCACAATGGTCCCTGAACATCATTGCACGTAAAATGGTTTCTGAAAATCTTATTGTATCTCCCAAGCTTTGCGCATGTACGGTCAAGACCATTAAAGGGGTTTCTCAGGAGTTTAATATTGATGATCTATCCTTAGGATTGTTAACCCTGACCCTTGGTACCCACACAGATAACCTCTTCCCCATCACGTCTATTTGTCACATGACTTTTTTGCATCTCAGTTCCATTCAAGGGATATTGTCCTGGGAAACACATTTGCATATTCTTCCCATAGTTCCATTCAAGTGAATGAGTCTGAGCTGCCATACCAATCACAGTCCCTCAGCAGTTTACGGGGATGTATTTAGTGAATAGCTGATCTTTGAGGTTCCAGGTGTTGAAACCCCCACTGGTCAGATATTGATAACTTATCCTAAGGAAAACACTCTTTAAATTGCCCCTATATGAGAGTAAGGCTTTTTGCACATGACCACAGTCAATCCTGCAAACATGGGGTGCATGAGGGCCATATTTCTTGAACTGACCATGGCCACAGTAACAATCGGGCCATTCCAGAGCTCACTGCATCGTATCTTACTATAAAGCAGTGAATTCCATGTACATATCCATGGTGAGTCCATGAAATATGGCCCTCATGTGGACCATGTTTTCAGCTATTGCTGAACTGAATGGGTGCTGTAAATACCTCTATGCAGGGAAGCTTCTTCTAGTGTCAGGGGCAAGAAAAAAATGGTGGTGCACTAGAAGCAGTGGCCCTCACTTACCAGGGTCCCCATAATACACCTATATTCTCCCTTTATAGTAAGCACTCCACCCCCCTAACAAGACTCTATTGTGAACTCAATGGACAAGTAAAGTTTCTCATCTTGATAACCTCAGAGAGAGGCGTCCACTGCTCAGGACCCCGGTCAATGATCAACATTGGATAGTAGCTGAAAGTGAATGAATAACCAAAGGCTGACTTTGTACAATTGAGCACCGACATGACATCCATATTAAAGAGGTTTCAGTGATGAGACAACTACTAAAGAATGAGTTACAAAAGGTAATACAAAATCATTATGGTTGTAAGATAGATCATCCTCCTGGATCCAAGAGTCCACACGGGCTCAGTCAAGGGTGGTGGGTCAATGTAACTCTCAAATTACTTGACAAGTGCTGCCTTTGACTGAGGCTTTGCTATGGATTCCAAGCCAAAAGCTGTGTCAAATCCAATGACAATTCACATTTCCAGGCAAGTTAAACAGGTTTCTGGAATATGATTGACATGCAAAGTGCCATCATGCACAGAACTTCAAAACCAAGCAGAATTGATATAGTATTTATATAGGAATGTGCATAAGAAACTAACACTATAGGTCCCGTCCCTAAGAAGATGGAGGCAGACTCCTCCATAACTAAAAGGGATAACTCTAACAGGTACTTCTGCACCTGCTGCCTTAATACAGGTTGCCTTTAAAAAAAAAAAAAATGTATAACCTTGTTTCCTACAAGTGTAATATTTGCTGAGTTAAACAGTTAAGAAGTTTCCGGAACAAAGCATCTGAATATGAGTTGCTACGAATATTCATGGCATTACCTTTTCTCTTTACGATGCTATTCTTTTACCTCCCAGTGCCCATGAATCCAAGCGATGCATAAACACAGTAGTAAAACATAAGCTACCTGTGTGCCGCATGCCATAAATCTACTCTTAACGCTACATAAAAATGCAAGAATGACATATAGAACAATTGCTTTATGGTTGAACAATGTAAACACTTGTGTCTACTACCGTATATAGAATGTCAAGAACAGTTGGCACTTTATAGGTGAAGTCGTGATGTCCCTGGATTCATAGGTATATGTTAATCTTATAAAAACTACATTATCCATCTACTATCCGTGCACAGTCAGCAATGTATGACCGCCTATGCGCCAGAATTTAGGCCATTACATAGCACTCCACTTATGGGGTGCTCTATAAACTCTGCATTGTACAGTATTGCAGCCATTACAAAAGTCTCACCTTGGCGATTTTTGTTGCAATACATTATACTCACCCTAATGGTCCCTGAAACCAAGAACGCCATTTTAGAATCAAAACTATCACAGGAGATTTTGTAGATATTTTCTGATTTTCTTGCCAGATGTAATTTTAGAAATAAGTCCGAGTCCTGACAAATCGACTGAATAGAGTTTGATTCTGAAATGTCTGTGATTGTAATTGCCGTGTGTTCTGTTCCTAATATTGTTCGGCTGAGCCTGCGAGGAATATTACATGATTACTTTCCATATTAATTCGTCAGAATCGAGGACTCTGAGCTTTCTGCAATAGCTTTGACATATTTTAATAATTGTGTTCTGGGATTAACATATTAGGTTTGTTTTGTGCCATTTCCATTAGGCGGCAGTTCCGTATACTAAGCACAATGAGCCATGACCTCTTTCTGTTCTGTTTTTCTAGTAATGAGAGGAAAGGAGCTATATAAAAAGACACGTCAGCTAGCATTACAAATAATGACTCTGTGCAACTACCAAGAGCATCATGTCAGATCTTGTATCTTGTAGAGCCATCATGTCATATCTTGTAGTCACTCCACTTATTGTAACCTTTCTGTATTGTGACATTACATTGAGTTCACCTATGAACTCTGTTGAAATACACTAAGCACGTGTATTACCAGGGCCATGACACAAGCAGTAGTGGATGAAGACTGCCATAGGCCCAAGGCTGTATTAACATTGTGGCCCCCACCAGGCAAAAGATTTTAGGGCTGATTATTAGCTGAATGAGAATAAATAGGAATGTTCATTCTCAATCTGTTCCCCATGTTATCTTGGTTTATACATTGCAAATGCAAACCACCAAACCCAGGGATCAGATGAGTATCGCTCAAGCAGACCTGCCAACTATCCCAGATGCAATGAGACAGTCCTGAATTCTGGGTGCTGTCCCGGTCAGCGGGAGGTATGTTCTGGCTTCAGGATGTAGATGAATTGGATACAATGGTGAAGCAGGGAGCCATCCACTCCCTGCTTCACCATTTGGCCCCTGCCTCTTGCTCCCGGTGTCTTGGGAGCTATAGGCTCAATGTAGTATCATCACTTTAAGTGCACTTACTTCTTCCTAAAGCCACTGGGAGCAGAGACAGACACGAATTGAAGGTGAATGGGGAGAGGTGTGTGTCACTGTTTTATGGCAACTCGAGGGAGGGCATTGTACTGAGAGGGGAACATTATACTTTGAGAGCAATTGGATGGGGACATTATAATGTAGGGGTATATTCAGGCGAACATTGTAGTGTAGGGGCCTACCATGTCAGAGCCAATATTGGAGTGTTATACTTTGTATGGGTAAAGAGCCAAAGTGGAAATGGACGAGGCTGAAGGTGACTCTTACTACATAGGTAAGTTGGCCGCAGCGAGAATTAAACACTGCACACTGTCCCTCTTTCAGTCCTTTTAAACTTGGAAGGTATGGCTAAAAACTGTGACATGACTGTGTACATTATCTTCATACTGTGACTTCACTATTTACCTTATCCCTGTGCGGTGACATCACTGTGTGTATTATCCCTGTACTGTGACATCACTGTGTGTATTATCCTGTACTGTGACATCACTGTGTGTATTATCTCTGTACTGTGACATCACTGTGTGTATTATCTCTGTACTGTGACATCACTGTGTGTACTATCCCTGTACTGTGACATCACTGTGTGTATTATCTCTGTACTGTGACATCACTGTGTGTATTATCTCTGTACTGTGACATCACTGTGTGTATTATCTCTGTACTGTGACATCACTGTGTGTATTATCTCTGTACTGTGACATCACTGTGTGTATTATCTCTGTACTGTGACATCACTGTGTGTATTATCTCTGTACTGTGACATCACTGTCTGAATTATCTCTGTACTGTGACATCACTGTCTGAATTATCTCTGTACTGTGACATCACTGTGTGCATTATCCTGATATGGTGAGATCACTGTTAACCCCTATACTGTAATATCATGAGCAGAGGAGTACCCTGAACCCAGTGGACATCCAAGGGTCAGGCACTGATATAGTCAAGACCTATAAGTACCTGGGTGTGCTCCTCAATAATAAACTAGACTGAGCTGATAACAACTCCCATCCCATGTATGAGACCGTGATAACACTGGGCAGTACGGTCAGTGACCGACTGCTTCACCCCAAGTGTGAGAAGGAGCGCTATCGGAGATCCTTCCTCCCAACCGCGGTCAGGCTGTATAATCAACATCAAGGACTATTAAAGGATTATCTTATCTTATCTTATTATCCCTGTGTGGAAAGGAGACCAAAATAATTGCACAAGTTCAAGGTCTGACCTTGCAGCTCAATGTACTCATGGTAGACTAAGGCCCCATAACATGTTTTGCCATGTGACCCCATGGTTACATGTTACACCCCTGATCAATATAGTTTTTAATCGGCAAGCAGATTAACTGGGTATATTATAAGATTATTAACAGATTTTGCATTGAAAATTAGACTGCTGACGTTTCTGCTGTGCTATGACACTGTGTTTCACAGGAACTGGGGCTGTCACAGGCTGTGTCTTTGTTGTTGTTTTGTTTAGCTGTTACCATATGTTCCCATTACAGACGGTGCCTCCAAGTGAGCTTATTGTAATCATACGCCAGGTGCCTCATTGCCAGAACCTGTAACCATATGTGCCATCAGGTGCCTCAGTGTCAGAACCTGTAACCATATGTGCCATCAGGTGCCTCAGTGCCAGAATCTGTAACCATATGTGCCATCAGGTGCCTCAGTGCCAGAACCTGTAACCAAATATGCCATCAGGTGCCTCAGTGCCAGAACCTGTAACCATATGTGCCATCAGGTGCCTCACTAGCAGATCCTGTAACCATATGTGCCATCAGGTGCCTCAGTGTCAGAACCTGTAACCATATGTGCCATCAGGTGCCTCAGTGCCAGAACCTGTAACCAAATATGCCATCAGGTGCCTCAGTGCCAGAACCTGTAACCATATGTGCCATCAGGTGCCTCACTAGCAGATCCTGTAACCATATGTGCCATCAGGTGCCTCAGTGCCAGAACCTGTAACCATATGTGCCATCAGGTGCCTCACTGACAGAACCTGTAACCAAATGTGCCATCAGGTGCCTCACTACCAGAACCTGTAACCAAATATGCCATCAGGTGCTTCAGTTTCAGAACCTGTAACCATATGTGCCATCAGGTGCCTCACTAGCAGATCCTGTAACCATATGTGCCATCAGGTGCCTCAGTGCCAGAACCTGTAACCATATGTGCCATCAGGTGCCTCACTGCCAGATCCTGTAACCAAATATGCCATCAGGTGCCTCAGTTTCAGAACCTGTAACCATATGTGCCATCAGGTGCCTCAGTGTCAGAACCTGTAACCATATGTGCCACCAGGCGCCTCAGTGCCAGAACCTGTAACCAAATGTGCCATCAGGTGCCTCACTGCCAGAACCTGTAACCATATGTGCCATCAGGTGCCTCAGTGCCAGAACCTGTAACCAAATATGCCATCAGGTGCCTCACTGACAGAAACTGTAACCATATGTGCCATCAGGTGCCTCAGTGCCAGAACCTGTAACCATATGTGCCATCAGGTGCCTCACTGCCAGAACCTGTAACCATATGTGCCATCAGGTGCCTCAGTGCCAGAACCTGTAACCAAATATGCCATCAGGTGCCTCAGTGCCAGAACCTGTAACCATATGTGCTATCAGGTGCCTCACTGCCAGAACCTGTAACCAAATATGCCATCAGGTGCCTCAGTGCCAGAACCTGTAACCATATGTGCCATCAGGTGCCTCACTGCTAGATCCTGTAACCATATGTGCCATCAGGTGCCTCAGTGCCAGAACCTGTAACCATATGTGCCATCAGGTGCCTCACTGCTAGATCCTGTAACCATATGTGCCATCAGGTGCCTCAGTGCCAGAACCTGTAACCATATGTGCCATCAGGAGCCTCAGTGCCAGATCCTGTAACCATATGTGCCATCAGGTGCCTCACTGACAGATCCTGTAACCAAATATGCCATCAGGTGCCTCAGTGCCAGAACTAGTAACCATATGTGCCATCAGGTACCTTCTGAGTAAAACATATCTGGTTTGAACTGTTGCCGAGTGTCTACCTGCTTCTGTCCGTCATCTCTCTACTAGGGAACTGACTACAATACTCTGGTCTTAGCACTAAATATTTAACGCCCAACATCACCCGCTGGGCCCCATTAAACAATGATAGGTTGATTGAATTCCTATAAAAGTGTGCCTAGATAGCTTTATTAGAATCAAATAGGAGCTGAGCAGATTGATATATGGTTTCATGGGTAAAGATATATCCATATAATCTGTCATTTATCCACAGAAATCTCTCTTTCTATGTTCAGAGTCAAGGGGGCAGCGCTATCAGTGATTGACCATCTCCTAGACTTCTTGACATAGAAATAACAGAGACTTCAGTGGATAAATAATGGATAAATGGATAAGATGTTCCTGATCTATAACTTGGTGCCTACGGACTGAACTACAATTTCCATGTGACAGGTCCCTTTAAAAAGATAGTAGATTGTGGACCCCCTTGGGGTCAGAGACTGTTGTGAATGGTGACAATCTAAGAATAGGCCTGGAGAATATGCCGGGGTTAAAGCGTTTCGACATGACGTGTTTCAGCTCTATGTTTTGGCTCGGAATATAAACAAAATGACAACATTTCCCAGGGTTCTCTGACATCCTGCAGACACATACTACTCTGCAGTATATATATATACACACATACTAAGATTCTCTACATATGGAGACATGAGTCCTGCATTGATTCTGAATAATTCCGTCCTTTCTCCATGTAACTTGCGCTAAAATAAAGCACAACTTTAGAAAACATCCATGGAGGGAAAGTTTCTAAAATGTTGCCTTGGTTGTTCCGATGTCTTGACTTTCTTTCTGTTTTTCTCGTTCTTTGCTGGCCATAAATTATTAACTAACAAATTGATTTCAGTAAATTCTTCCTTTTATGACGGTTCATTTTCACGTGTGGGTTTATCTAAGTACAAAGAAATCCAATTCCTCCTGACAGAATGTAACTTTCTATTCATAACAATTTGTGCGATGTGTCAGATTGAGACGGAGGAGATGAGACAAGGGACTTTAGAAGTTGATAGAGACTTAGTCGGTGGATTATTTACTAGACACTAAATATTTGGTGGATATTTCCCTGTCTGTCGGGTTTAAAGAACATTGCTGATTCCAGCGTATTACATTCTACTACTTCTTGCTATTAAAATCTACATGTAACTGGCTAAGAAAAACAACGACTTTCTTAAACTACAACAGAGGATTATATACAATTTACTTTGCTTACTTACAATATATAGCGCCATCATATTCTGCAGTGCTTTATACAGATAATGTTAACAATGTCCCATATAGGGCTCACAAACTAAAACCCCTATCAGTACGTCCTGGGCGTGTGGGAGGAATGCAGAGTACCCAGAGTAAACCCATGCAAACATGTGAGGAACATACAAATTGCACATTTACCCCTCGTTTACATCTGTATTTGGTAATCCATTCAGGGAGTCCTCATGAGGACCCCTCCCCGAATGGAATACCAAATGCATTGGCAAGCAGTGTGCAATGTAAGCACACGGACTCCATAGACTATAATGGGGTTGTTGTGCTCTCCGTGCGGCGTCCGCATGGAACATGCAGACAGAAAAGTACTTTGTGATCTACTTACATGACTCGTGCAGGTTCCAGCAGTAATAGAGCCCCCGACGAAGCAAAAATGTTCACATTTCTAAAGTCAAAATTAAGGCAACAGAAAGCAAACCCCAGTCATAGTGATACAGGCACAAGCCATGTGCTCCACATATTTGGCAATAAGCAAGCACAGTCTACAAACATACAGAAAGCCGCTGAATCCAGGCTCCGCTTATCTTGCCAATGACATACTTTTGAGATGTAGTTTGAAAGGTCTAGGCCTTCTTCCACAACCCCAAGTGTCCAAACTCTAAAAAACAAGTACAGACTACTGTGTGTGTATCTGCTGTTTTAAAGAGTCACTAACGCTAGTAAACAACGTGTATCATGGCATATACTTGCTTACAGGTGAAGGCAATCTGTTGCATTATTTAAAGGCAGAAAGTAAACGTATTAAAAACCAAGTAGGGTCAATTGTAAAAACCAAATAAATCTTAGCTAACCAGCCTAGAAAAATAAAAAGGTTTGCTTTACTATTTGTGTATTGTGAGCAACACATTCTTTTTTCTCAAAGCTGGTCATCTTCTGCTAATATCCTGCAAGGTAAGGAAGGACATGGCTGTAGATACAGATCTGAATAATCACTTGATGTGTAAGAGAAATAGTAATAGGTCAGGTCAGGAGTATTTCAGGTCATCAGAACCATTTTGCTGTTTTTACTACACAGCAGTTGTCACTTTATTGGGTGTTCAGCGATCTCCATGATATTGTTATTTTGATGCAGTACATGTCCAGTTTTAGCCACAAACCTATATATCAATCTGTTCATCTCCCTCTGCTCTGTATAATGCTACCTGCAGATTATACAGCATTCTCATGGTGACAGGTTCCCTTTAAAAATTCCACAAAAATGCCTTAAAAGTGCCATAAAAACAGCAGAATATCTGCAGCATTTTATTGCTGTGGGAACGTGTCCTAAACTTGCAAGTTGCCATTGTAATGCTATAAATGTGCAGTTTAATACTTTGTAGCTAAATCACTTTGTTCCCATTCACACTGTCACCATCTGCCTACATGCAGATAATATTTGGACTAATTACGGAGGAATAATTATTTATTGCATTATTCTCATCATTGGTTATTGTAATCTATTTTTCAGTAACAGAGTAATGAACCTTCAGGGATAAAAAAATGAGACAATTTATTCCAAACATCTTGTTATTAAAATGCATTAAAATTGCCTTCAGTTCGTCAGAATTAGACAGAAGTATAAATCTGATGAAATGAAACAACTAAGTTATTCTGTGCCGTCCCTATTGAAATAAAAGCTCATTATGGGTCTACACAACCTCCAAACTTTATGGGGGTGTAATGTGCCACCTCTAGACGTCTATGGAGCTCCACCTCTGCAGGCCTCTAATATTATACAGAGAATATTAGGCTGCCAGGGGCATAACTAGGAGCAGCGGGGACCTATAGCAAGATTGGGACTGGGCCAATCCCCACATGGTATAATGCCCCCTATTACTGTCCCCACGCATGGTATATTGCTCCTTTATTGTCCCTCAAACAGTATTTGCCTCTTTCCTGGCCCCCTGCACACAGTATACTGCCACTTTAAAGTCTAAAGGGCCTCCTACATAATATTCTACCTCCTAGAGAGCGACTTTAGGTTATTACCTGCTCCATTAAACCAGCAAGTAATATTTACTTACTCATACCCAGTCCTGCTCACTGCCTTGTCTCGCAGGCGTTGGTGCATGTGACATCTTAATGCTGAGCAACATCTAGACACTGTTTATCACCAGGACGTATTGTGCGGTGCCCCTTGGAGGTGGAAGACAAAGCAGAGATAGCAATGAGCGGGAACGGGACAGGTAAGTAAAATACATAGTACAAAAATTGTATATTAAAAAAGGGCCTGTAAATGGCAGCTATGGCAGTAGTATCATCCCTGAGGCTCCCCTTTTTCAGGACCATTACCCTGCTTTTTATATTACAACACTGTGCTTTCTTTAGCAGTCCCAGTAGAGATGAATAGACTGGCCATGAGTTTTACTAACCTGTTGCTCCATTCATATTGGTAAAATGGGATTCTGTTCTCAAGATCACTTGGGCACCCACTGGTGAGACCCCACTGATCAGCAAGTTATCACCTACGTCCAGGGGTGAACCTAGCCTCTCTGCTGCCTGAGGCGGACTATAGAAAGGCGCCCCCCCCCCCCCCAAAAAAAAAAAAAAAAAACAATTAAATAAATAACATTCTGGTTTACATCCTAGCAGCTTCACATGCTCCTATCATCCCACAATAAATGTTCTATATCTCATGCCAGAAATTGAGAGTAGGTCAGTGCTACGGAGGGAAGACCATAACTTACTAAATAACTTTACAGTGAAGCTGTCAGTAACGTTGTACTACATACAGGCTCATTGTCAGACAAAAAAATAAGACCGTACAAGGACCTATTATGGAAAAAGGGTCCTGTCACACGTTCACTGTCATTCAAGGATGGAGAGACAGTGAGAAAAAAAAAAACTGTCTGTCAATCCCAGTGACTTCCCAGTAGCTCCTGCTTCCACCCCCCCCCTCCCCCACTCCTATCTAAGGGTCCATTCACACGGAGTAATGTGCCGCGTGACCTGGCACATATACGGCGTGTAAGATTTTGAGCGCCATAAAAGCTGTAGATCGTATATGCCGCGTTATTTTGTGGCCGTGTACCCGACATGTAGGTTTTTTCTGTCCGCTTGAAAAGTCGGACATCTTTATGAACGGACACTGAAGGACAGGCACGGAGTGCAAAAGAACGCACCCGATCGCCATTTAAATGAATGAAAAATGTCATGGACACAGCTAGTGTCCGCTGCTAATGTCCGTGCAAGATTTTGAACACTACCATTCCTTGCATTCATAGGTTACATAGTATTGATGCTTACTTGAGTAAGCTGGTGAACCAGTGGGCACAGGAAGGGCTCCAGGCTTCAGGACATGACCAGTAGTTGGGGTGAGAGGAGGGAGACCTCAGGGCCAGTCTGGGCAGACAGGGGGAGTTTTGCCCACTGTGACTTGTATCAGGTCTCTCCATTGCTGAGACGACCTGGCTGATGGAGGCAACGAAGTGAAACACAGAGTGGGTGGAGCCACGAGAGCAGGGGGAGGAGGCGGAGCTAATGGATGTCCTAGTGTGAGCTGCAGATAGTGAGTGTGCAGCGCCCGTGCTGCAGGAGGATCCCTTCATGTCAGTCTCCTCCCCGCTGTCTGTACTACTGCACCAGCCCAGCACAGCTCCCGCTCAGCATGTTTTTAAAGCGGCCTGTCTTGGGCTGGTTTAAGTTAAGGAAATCGTGTACCAAAATACCACCCCCCTAGGTTTCCTTGAGTGTTTGCTGCCTGGTGTATATCATGTTCCAGACAAGTATTATTACTCACTGGCAATCTGTACTCACTGTAATGGAAATGAGGTCTACCCTCGGCTTACATATCATTATAAGTGAGCAGACAGTGTAAGACTGAGGTACCTTGGGCCAGCCAGCTAAAATGGCCTACCTTCCAACAACCCCTAGGAAATAAACTATTGTACACTTCAGATTTCAGAATATAATTCTTCCTTAAAGAGGACCTTTCATCAGATCGGGCACAGGCAGTTCTATATACTGCTGGAAAGCTGACAGTGCGCTGAATTCATTCCATTAATGAAGTAAATGACAGGACACCCAGAAAGTTCCCATCCTCCATGATAAGTCCTTTATATCTCTAGTGCTGAGGACCTCCAATAACTTTCTATATACATGTGTGACTCCTTCTATAGAGCTGCAGTGTAATAAGCCTCCACATGGTCTATTCTCTTAGAAACAGATATCCCGTGTGATGGGGTGCTGGTCTCAGGGACTGAAGAGATTGGGAAATGTACATTGTTATTTACTAGAGATGAGCGAACACTAAAATGTTCGAGGTTCAAAATTCGATTCGAACAGCCGCTCAATGTTCGTGTGTTCGAACGGGTTTCGAACCCCATTATAGTCTATGGGGAACAGATACTCGTTAAGGGGGAAACCCAAATCCGTGTCTGGAGGGTCACCAAGTCCACTATGACACCCCAGGAAATGATGCCAACACCTCTGGAATGACACTGGGACAGCAGGGGAAGCATGTCTGGGGGCATCTAACACACCAAAGACCCTCTATTACCCCAACATCACAGCCTAACAACTACACACTTTACACACTCAATACCACCTCTCTGACAGTAGGAAAACACCTTGAAACATGTGTATTTGGCACTTGCAGTGAGGAGAGCTTGTCACCAGCAGTGAATTTGGCCCTTGTAGTAAGTTGAGGTTGGCACCAACATTTGTTTTGAAAATCAGGGTGGAGGGAGCCTCTAACCAGCAGAGTTGGGGCAAATTCATGGTGGAGGGAGCCTCTAACCAGCCCAGTTTGGACCAATTCATGGTGGAGGGAGCCTCTAACCAGCCCAGTTTGGACCAATTCATGGTGGAGGGAGCCTCTAACCAGCCCAGTTTGGACCAATTCATGGTGGAGGGAGCCTCTAAAAAACCCAGTTTGGACCAATTCATGGTGGAGGGAGCCTCTAACCAGCCCAGTTTGGACCAATTCATGATGGAGGGAGCCTCTAAACAGCCCAGTTTGGGCAAATTCATGGTGGAGGGAGCCTCTAACCAGCCCAGTTTGGACCAATTAATGGTGGAGGGAGCCTCTAACTAGCCCAGTTTGGGCAAATTCATGGTGGAGGGAGTCTCTAAAAAACCCATTTTGGACCAATTCATGGTGGAGGGAGCCTCTAACCAGCCCAGTTTGGGCAAATTCATGGTGGAGGGAGCCTCTAACCAGCCCAGTTTGGACCAATTCATGGTGGAGGGAGCCTCTAACTAGCCCAGTTTGGGCAAATTCATGGTGGAGGGAGTCTCTAAAAAACCCAGTTTGGACCAATTCATGATGGAGGGAGCCTCTAAACAGCCCAGTTTGGGCAAATTCATGGTGGAGGGAGCCTCTAACTAGCCCAGTTTGGGCAAATTCATGGTGGAGGGAGCCTCTAAGCAGCCCAGTTTGGACCAATTCATGATGGAGGGAGCCTCTAACCAGCCCAGTTTGGGCAAATTCATGGTGGAGGGAGCCTCTAAGCAGCCCAGTTTGGACCAATTCATGATGGAGGGAGCCTCTAAACAGCTTAGTTTGGGCAAATTCATGGTGGAGGGAGTCTCTAAAAAACCCATTTTGGACCAATTCATGGTGGAGGGAGCCTCTAAAACCCCAGTTTGGACCAATTCATGATGGAGGGAGCCTCTAAACAGCCCAGTTTGGGCAAATTCATGGTGGAGGGAGCCTCTAACCAGCCCAGTTTGGGCAAATTCATGGTGGAGGGAGTCTCTAAAAAACCCATTTTGGACCAATTCATGGTGGAGGGAGCCTCTAAAACCCCAGTTTGGACCAATTCATGATGGAGGGAGCCTCTAAACAGCCCAGTTTGGGCAAATTCATGGTGGAGGGAGCCTCTAACCAGCCCAGTTTGGGCAAATTCATGGTGGAGGGAGCCTCTAACCAGCCCAGTTTGGGCAAATTCATGGTGGAGGGAGCCTCTAACCAGCCCAGTTTGGACCAATTCATGGTGGAGGGAGCCTCTAACCAGCCCAGTTTGGGCAAATTCATGGTGGAGGGAGCCTCTAACCAGCCCAGTTTGGGCAAATTCATGGTGGAGGGAGCCTCTAACCAGCCCAGTTTGGACCAATTCATGGTGGAGGGAGCCTCTAAAAACCCCAGTTTGGACCAATTCATGGTGGAGGGAGCCTCTAACCAGCAGAGTTGTGGGAAAGCAGGGTGGAGGGAGCCTCTAACCAGCAGAGTTGGTGGAAATCAGGGTGGAGGGAGCCTCTAACCAGCAGAGTTGTGGGAAAGCAGAGTGGAGGGAGCCTCTAACCAGCAGAGTTGTGGGAAAGCAGGGTGGAGGGAGCCTCTAACCAGCAGAGTTGGTGGAAATCAGGGTGGAGGGAGCCTAGTATTAGCAGAATTGTGCAACGCTTATGGTGGATGAGTATGAGGATGCGGAGGAATTGGAGAGGTTGAGTACAGACATGGAGTTTCATGTTGGGGTGCTTTACACAGGTGGGCACAAAAATGAAGGCTCTATCCAGTGGTGGTTCATTTTTATCAAAGTGAGCCGGTCGGCACTCTCAGCTGACAGACGGGTGCGCTTGTCAGTGATGATGCCACCGGCTGCACTGAACACCCTCTCAGATAGGACGCTGGCGGCAGGACAGGACAGCACCTCCAAGGCATATAGGGCAAGTTCAAGCCACAGGTCCAACTTCGACACCCAATACGTGTAGGGCGCAGAGGGGTCGGAGAAGACAGGGCTGTGGTCGGAAAGGTATTCCCGCAACATGCGCCTATAATTCTCACGCCTGGTGACACTAGGACCCTCCGTGGCGGCACTTTGGCGAGGGGGTGCCATCAAGGTGTCCCAGACCTTAGACAGTGTGCCCCTCGTTTGTGTGGACCGGTGAGAACTTGGTCGCCTACTGGAGGAACTGCCCTCCCTGCCGCCAATGTCACATGCTGGAAACATCTCCATCATATTCTGCACCAATTGCCTGTGGCAAGCATTGATGCGATTGGCCCTCCCCTCTACCGGAATAAAAGACGAGATGTTGTTTTTATACCGGGGGTCAAGGATAGCAAAGATCCAGTACTGGTTGTCCTCCATGATTTTGACAATACGCTTGTCGGTTGTAAAGCACCCCAACATGAACTCAGCCATGTCTGCCACAGTGTTAGTTGGCATGACTCCTCTGGCCCCACCGGAAAGTTCAATCTCCATTTCCTCCTCATCTTCCATGTCTACCCATCCGCGCTGCAACAATGGGACGATTCGAAGTTGCCCGGAAGCCTCCTGTATCACCATCACATCATCGGACAACTCTTCTTCCTCCTCCCCCTCCTCCTCCTCCTCCTCCTCCTCCATTAAACGCGATGAAGCGGACAGATGTGTGGACCTACTTTCCAGCTGTGACGGATCGGATGCTATCCCTGACTCCTCTGTGTGATCTGAGTTATCCCTGATGTCAATCAGGGATTCTCTCAGAACACACAAGAGCGGGATTGTAAGGCTCACCATCGCATCCTCAGAGCTCACCCTCCTTGTGGACTCCTCAAACACCCGTAGGATGTCACAAAGGTCTCTCATCCATGGCCACTCATGGATGTGAAACTGAGGCAGCTGACTTTGTGGCACCCTAGGGTTTTGTAGCTGGTATTCCATTAAAGGTCTCTGCTGCTCAACCACTCTATTCAACATCTGAAACGTTGAGTTCCAGCGTGTGGGGACGTCGCACAAAAGCCGGTGTTGTGGCACATGCAGGCGTTGCTGGAGAGATTTTAAGCTAGCAGCGGCTACTGTCGACTTGCGAAAGTGGGCGCACATGCGCCGCACTTTCACCAGTAGCTCTGGAACATTGGGGTAGCTCTTTAGGAAACGTTGCACCACTAGGTTGAAGACGTGGGCCAGGCATGGAACATGTTGGAGTCCGGCAAGCTCCAGAGCTGCTACCAGGTTCCGGCCGTTATCACAAACGACCATGCCTGGGCCCAGGTGCAGCGGCTCAAACCATATTGCCGTCTCATCGAGGAGGGCATCCCTCACCTCGGAGGCAGTGTGCTGTCTGTCCCCCAAGCTGATCAGCTTCAGCACAGCCTGCTGACGTCTACCAACGCCAGTGCTGCAACGTTTCCAACTCGTAGCTGGGGTCAATCTAACAGCGGAGGAGGAGGCGGTGGCGGAGGAGGAGGCGGTGGAGGAGGAGGAGGAGGAGGAGGGGGGTGTTCTTCTCGTGTCCCTGCCAGGAATGTTAGGCGGGGAGACGAGGTACACCAGGCCAGTTTGGGAAGCAGTCCCAGCCTCAACTACATTCACCCAGTGTGCCGTCAGTGAAATGTAGCGTCCCTGTCCGCATGCACTTGTCCACGCGTCGGTGGTCAAGTGGACCTTTGTGCAAAGCGCGGAACTAAGGGCCCGCCTGATGTTGAGTGACACGTGCTGGTGCAAGGCGGGGACGGCACACCGGGAGAAGTAGTGACGGCTAGGGACGGCATAGCGAGGTGCCGCAGTTGCCATCAGGTCCAGGAAGGCGGGAGTTTCAACAAGCCGGAACGCCAACATCTCCTGGGCCAGCAGTTTAGCGATGTTGGCGTTCAAGGCTTGCGCGTGTGGGTGGTTAGCAGTGTATTTCTGCCGCCGCTCCAATGTCTGAGAGATGGTGGGTTGTTGTAAAGAAGCGCCTGATGGTGCCTTTGATGGTGCAGGAGAAGGAGATAAGACAGGAACAGGGGAGGATGAGGGAGAAGTCAACAAAGTGGCGGAGGCAGATGAAGTGGTGTCCTGGCTCGTTCTCTGGAGTGCATCGCCAGCACAGTCAGCAGTGGCAGTGGCAGTGGCAGGGGCGTGAACGGCAGGCGGCCTTTGTCCTGCCGTTGCTGCCTGCCACTGATTCCAGTGCTTGGATTCCAAATGACGGCGCATTGAAGTGGTGGACAGGTTGCTCTTCTCAGAGCCCCTAATCAATTTCGAGAGGCAAATTGTGCAGACAACACTATATCTGTCCTCGGCGCATTCCTTGAAAAAACTCCACACCTTCGAGAAACGTGCCCTCGAGGTGGGAGTTTTTCGGGGCTGGGTACGAACTGGAACATCTTGGGAGATTCCGGGTGTGGCCTGGCTTCGCCTAAGCTGCTGACCTCTGCCTCTGCCTCTAGCTACCCTTTTTGGTGCTGCACTTGCCTCAACATCCACACTACTTTCCCCGCTTGACATCCCCCCTGTCCAGGTCGGGTCAGTGTCCTCATCATCCACCACTTCCTCTTCCAACTCCTGTCTCATCTCCTCCTCCCGCACAATGCGCCGGTCAACTGGATGCCCTGACGGCAACTGCGTCACAGCATCGTCGATGAGGGTGGGTTGCTGGTCATCCACCACCAATTCGAACGGAGATGGAGGAGACTCTAGTGTTTGAGCATCTGGACACAGATGCTCCTCTGTTAGGTTCGTGGAATCGTGACGTGGAGGGGCAGGTTGAGGGACAATGAAAGGAGCGGAGAACAGCTCTGGGGAGCAGGGACAGTTGGGGTTATTGTTCTGTGAAGCTTGGGAATTTTGGGAGGAAGGAGGACAAGACTGTTGGGTAATAGGAGGAGAGGAGGCAGAGTCTGACTGGCTGCTGGACAATGTGCTGTAAGCGTTCTCTGACAGCCATTGCAAGACCTGTTCCTGGTTCTCGGGTCTACTAAGGTTTGTACCCTGCAGTTTAGTTAATGTGGCAAGCAACCCTGGCACTGTGGAGTGGCGCAATGCTTGCTGCCCCACAGGAGTAGGCACGGGACGCCCTGTGGCTTCACTGCTACCTTGCTCCCCAGAAACATTCCCCCGACCTCGCCCACGGCCTCGTCCACGTCCCTTTCCGGGAGCCTTGCGCATTTTGAATTCCCAGTTAGAAATTGGCACTATATACCAGTAGCAAAAATTGTGGGTGCACGTAACCCCAATATATTCTTTGAATTACCAGTCAGACAATCGCACTATATACCAGTAGCAAAAATTGTGGGTGCACGTAACCCCAATATATTCTTTGAATTACCAGTCAGAAACTGGCACTATATGGCAGTAGCAAGAAATGAGGGTATTTGTAACCCCAATATATTCTTTGAATTCCCAGTCAGACAATGGCACTATATACCAGTAGCAAGAAATGAGGGTATTTGTAACCCCAATATATTCTTTGAATTCCCAGTCAGACAATGGCACTATATACCAGTAGCAAGAAATAAGGGTATTTGTAACCCCAATATATTCTTTGAATTCCCAGTCAGACAATGGCACTATATACCAGTAGCAAGAAATGAGGGTATTTGTAACCCCAATATATTCTTTGAATTCCCAGTCAGACAATGGCACTATATACCAGTAGCAAGAATGGAAGATTATAAAGATAATCTGTTTTCCCTTAGCCCAAACAGCAGCACAAGATGGGGTATTCCTGCCCCTGTGTGCTGTTAGGACAGGTGGAACTTTTAATTAGCTAACAGTTTTTCCCCCTATAAGAGGCCAGAGCGACCTCCTCCCCCCTGTGTTAGTCAAAAAGTATAAAAGGCAATATAACAATACAAACATTACCATAAACAATGGGAGGGAGCCTTGTGCTGCTGTTTGGGCTAAGGGAAAACAGATTATCTTTATAATCTTCCATTCCCCCTACGCCAAACAGCAGCACAAGATGGGGATCTAGCAAGTAAAATCCCAACTAGGGTGGGAGATCTTGGCAAGCAGATGCCAAGACAGAATGTCCGAAGGCTGTGGCCTCTGAGCTGCGCCAGTCCAATCTGCAGTGTCTGGCGAACATCAGATGAAAACTCCAGGAAGCAGCGGAACATATCTGCTCTAAGGAGAGCGAGCGTCTCTCTGACCGGGAAGTTGCTCCAATTCCGGTACTGGTAGGTCTTGAGCGCGAAGAGAGCAAGCGATGGCCTCCCTGATCCATCTTGACAGGGTGGCTTTAACACCTTTGTTACGGCCGTAGGTATTGATGAGCAGGTTCTTCGAAAGGAAGCTGTACAATCCAAATATATGCGCAGATATATGCGACCCTAGGACAAAATCCCTGGATGAACCCAAGTTGAACCCTATCAGGGAAAAAGGTAATGAATGGCTCCGAGGCAGCCAAAGCTTGTAATTCTCCAATCCTTTTGGCAGAGGTAATTGCCAACAAGAAGGTTACCTTGTAGGAGAGATATCTCCAGTCCACTTCTGTTAAGAGTTCAAACGGGGGAGAACAAAGCCCCTGAAGAACCGCAGCCAAGTCCCATTGCGGGACAGGGGGCTGCATCTGAGGGCGGAGCCTAGAGGCCCCTTTAAGGAATTACTTTAATAGAGGATCTTGTTATAACCAGGTCCCTAGAAGAGCGGAAAGTGCTGAAACATGAACCTTCAGGGTAGCTGGAGTTAGCCCCTTATCCAGGTCACTCTGTAGGAACTCCAAGACCGATTCGATAGCAGAGTTATTAAGCTGCCTATCCGAGATCCTTTGGTAACTCCTGTTAGTTGAATCCGCTCTTGAATGGGCCAACGTTCTTAGAACGGCCTGGGATAATCGTCTATCTCCGTATACGATGCGGTCAACCTCCAGGCCATGAGGTTGAACCTGTCCAGGTCCTGGCAGAGCTGTCAGTTCAGAATTACCAGGTTTTGGACTTGTGGAAGCCTCCAGTAGGTCCCTTGACTCATTAGGATGAGGTGGGTAAACCATGCCCTTTTTTGGCCAGAACGGCATGATCACTATTGCCGAAGTCTGGTCCTGCCTGAGTTTCGCCAATACCTTCGGAATCATCAGAATAGGAGGAAAAACGTATGCCAGTTTGAACCTCCAAGGTATTGACAGGGCATCTACCGCCAAAGGATTGTCTTCCCGGTAGAGGGAGCAAAACCTTGTCACTTTGGCGTTGTACTGGGTGGCCATCAGGTCCACCTCGGGGAGACCCCACATCTCAGTGAGATGATGAAAGATGTCCGGATTTAGGGACCATTCGCCTGTCATCACCAGGCCTCTGCTTAGCTGATCCGCAAGGATGTTCAGCCCACCTTGAATATGAACTGCTGATAGTTGTGAAAGATTCCTCTCCACCAGGAGAATATTAGATTTGTCACCTGCAGAAGCGAGGGGGATCTGGTTCCCCCCTTGTTTGCTGATATATCGGACTGCTGTTAAGTTGTCTGTTTCACTCTCACAGCTTTCCCTTGCAGGTGGGGTGCAAACATTAGAAGCACACGGTGCACCGCAGTGAGCTCTCGCCAGTTGGACAAATGAGCGTTCTCTAAGTTGGTTCCAGGTCCCACGTACCGGGGTCTCCCCCAGAAGCACTCCCCATCTTGTGAGGGAGGCATCTGTGGTCAACAGGGTCCAGGATGTCTGGACCGTGGATTTCCCGTCTCTGAGCTGGGACCACCAAGCCAGTGATCGACGGGTTCTGATGGATAACTGGATAGGCTTCTGTAGCCCCGAAGGACTGTGGTTCCCGACTCTCAGGATCTCGCACTGTAAGGGGCGCATGTGCCATAGGGCCCACAGAACTGCCTTGATGGCTGCGGACATGAGACCTAGGACCTTCATGGCGGTCCTGATAGTAACCTTCCGGGTTGTGGATAGGTGATGAGCCGCTTGACCAATCTTCTCCTTCCAAGGAGGAGGCAGGGAGATCATCATGCTGAGAGAATCCAAGATAAACCCAGAAATTGAATCGGGGTAGATGGAACCACTACCGACTTCTGCCAGTTTATTAGCCAGCCCAGCTCATTTAGGAAAGCCACAGTGGATTCCAACTGTGTGGCAAGCACCTCCTTTGACCGGGCTTTTAGGAGCCATTCGTCTAGTTATGGGACAATAAGATCCCTTGGAGGCGCAGGGCGGCTACGACCGGGGCCACTACCTTTGTGAAGGTGTGGGGGGCCAAGGATTTGCCGAATGGGAGAGCTGTCTAGATAAAGTTGCTTGATGCCCTGGAGAGGGAGGGTCCTTACGTATTTGTCTGGCTTGAACAAGTTGAAGGACCGATGGATCTTGGATAAGCCGTGATCAGGCGGACATATGATGAGACCAAATAGCCTACCCAGCCGATCTAGATGTGCTCTCCTCAGAGAGGGAGGCATAGGTAGTCAACAGGGTCTGGCGTTAGATGGACCATGGCCACTCTCCACCAGAGAGGGATGCATCAGTGGTCAACAGGGTCCAGGTAAACTGGACCGTGGACTCTACATTTAATTTCATGTTCCTCCTATGGAATGCTTCTCTAGATGTGCTCTCCACCAGAGAGGGAGACATAGGTAGTCAACAGGGTCCGGCCTTAGCTGGACCGTGGACACTCTCCACCAGAGAGGGATGCATCAGTGGTCAACAGGGTCCAGATAAATTGGACCGTGGACTCTACATTCAATTTCATGTTCCTCCTATGGAACGCTTATCTGGATGTTCTCTCCACCAGAGAGGGAGACATAGGTAGTCAACAGGGTCCGGCCTTAGCTGGACCATGGACACTCTCCACCAGAGAGGGATGCATCAGTGGTCAACAGGGTCCAGATAAATTGGACCGTGGACTCTACATTCAATTTCATGTTCCTCCTATGGAACGCTTATCTGGATGTTCTCTCCACCAGAGAGGGAGACATAGGTAGTCAACAGGGTCCGGCCTTAGCTGGACCATGGACACTCTCCACCAGAGAGGGATGCATCAGTGGTCAACAGGGTCCAGATAAATTGGACCGTGGACTCTACATTCAATTTCATGTTCCTCCTATGGAACGCTTATCTGGATGTTCTCTCCACCAGAGAGGGAGACATAGGTAGTCAACAGGGTCCGGCCTTAGCTGGACCATGGACACTCTCCACCAGAGAGGGATGCATCAGTGGTCAACAGGGTCCAGATAAATTGGACCGTGGACTCTACATTCAATTTCATGTTCCTCCTATGGAACGCTTATCTGGATGTTCTCTCCACCAGAGAGGGAGACATAGGTAGTCAACAGGGTCCGGCCTTAGCTGGACCATGGACACTCTCCACCAGAGAGGGATGCATCAGTGGTCAACAGGGTCCAGATAAATTGGACCGTGGACTCTACATTCAATTTCATGTTCCTCCTATGGAATGCTTATCTGGATGTGCTCTCCACCAGAGAGGGAGACATAGGTAGTCAACAGGTTCCAGCCTTAGCTGGACCGTGGACACTCTCCACCAGAGAGGGATGCATCAGTGGGCAACAGGGTCCAGGTAAACTGGACCATGAACTCTTCATCCAATTCCACTTTATTCCTATGGAACTTTTCTCTAGATTCGCCCCACTAGTGAGAGAGGGGCGTTTATAGTCAACAGGGTCCAGCGCTAGCTGGACCATGGACATCCCGTCCTTAAGATGGAACACCACCTGGATGAAAGACAAATTTTGAGGAATAACTAAATTGGCTTGACCCAGACTGCTGAGTTTTTTGTCAGCTGGATGACACAGCCTCCTCCATCCAATTCCTCATTGCCCGTATGGGAATCTCCTGTAGATGCGCTCTCTACCGGAGAGGGCTGTCTCTGTGGTCAACAGGGTCCAGACTATCTGGACATGGACATCCAGCCCTTAAAATGAAGCCCCTCCAGGCCCCACGGGTTGTGATTCCAGGCCTCAGACTTACCTTCTGCAGGCCGCATGCGCTATATGGCCCAAGGGACTGCAACTGACATAAGATCCAGTAACCTTTGGCAGTTAGGATGGAAACCCGCTGTATTACCTATAAATAATGCACTGCTGATATGATCTTTTCCCACCTAGAGGAGGGAGATTTTCAAGCAGACAGAGTCCAGCATGAAGTTTAGAGACTTTCTCCATGTGAATGGACCATGAGAACCACAAGTACCTTATTAACTTTTTTTTTTTTTTTTTTTTTTTTTATATATCACAAATGCAAAGCGCAACTGGGATTGAACCCAGGATACTGTGGATTCAGGCATACAAGTCTGTAACCCTACAGCTTGAGCCACTAGGGCTTCTATTTCTAAGTAAGACCTCTTATGAAAACTGGGAGAGGGAACCTTACCAGAAATCTGCATGTACTCCTTCACCCAGGAGATGACAACAATAAATGAAGGGCTCCTAGCTGGAGGACCCCGTACTGACAGCAGTGCAGACATGCATAACCTTACAACAAAATGCCTTAGAGCATCCACCATCATGTGAGCAATAAGCAAATATGCACCTAATAAGTAATGACAGTACATAGGTATCTGAACCCTTCTTTTAGGTTCACAGCATATAGTCCCCGCTTAGGAATTAAATGCACATTGAAAAACCGCAAGAAATACAAAAATTTGGTTGGATCTTACCATAATGGCGGTGAATCGACTTCGATATTGTGAAGTTGACAGAGTGCCCATAGCAAATAGAAATTAGTGCTTTTAGTCTCTGCAGTGAACACAGAGGGAAAGCTGAAAAAGGACATGGCTTACCTTACTGCAGGGCAGTAAATGAACTGCAGCTGAAAAAGTCAGTAACCTGCACAAGGCAGGTAAGACAAAAGACTGCAGTATAAACCTAGATCTTTCACTCAGAAAGAAGGGAAAGAGAAGAAAGGATCTAAGACACCTTATTCTAAACCATAGAGGAGGCCACAGCCTCCTCCACCTGTCCAGTCGCACAGGACAGAAAAAACACAGGGGGGAGGAGGTCGCTCTGGCCTCTTATAGGGGGAAAAACTGTTAGCTAATTAAAAGTTCCACCTGTCCTAACAGCACACAGGGGCAGGAATACCCCATCTTGTGCTGCTGTTTGGCGTAGGGGGAAATAAGGGTATTTGTAACCCCAATATATTCTCTGAATTCCCAGCCAGACAATGGCACTATATACCAGTAGCAAGAAATGAGGGTATTTGTAACCCCAATATATTCTTTGAATTCCCAGTCAGACAATGGCACTATATACCAGTAGCAAGAAATAAGGGTATTTGTAACCCCAATATATTCTTTGAATTCCCAGTCAGACAATGGCACTATATACCAGTAGCAAGAAATGAGGGTATTTGTAACCCCAATATATTCTTTGAATTCCCAGTCAGACAATGGCACTATATGTTATGTCAGTCCAGGTAGCTGCAACGGGTTAAGGGATAGCAGTAGGGAATCTCGCCCTGCACTACTCCCACTAGCTATCCCGGTCCCTGCCTCATGGGTATTGGTCGGCTGTACTCAGGCTAAGCCTGACCCCGACAGCTCCTCTCTCACTGATTCCGTAGGCCTAGAGGGAAGTGGGAGAAGGAATGCCCTATAAGACCTCTAGGGACTGGAGACTAAAGGGGGTCACCCCTAACGAACAAGTGAAGCTGCTACTGACAGGGACTGACAAGGGTGTGCGCTGACTAACACCACAAGCAGCACACAGGAAAAATGTGGGAAAGGATTCCCCCAAACCAATATGGGAAGGAACCTTACACTAGGAAACAAACACAGGGAAACTGAGTAGAAATCAAAGGATAAGGCAATTCACTCACACAGTCAATTATACACTGAGGGAGAATTGGTGAACACAGAAGGGAAAACACACAAACCAACTCGTTCACCCAAACCTCCCAAAAATCAACCACGGAACTTCCTCTATCCCAGAACACCACCTACTCCTCCTGCTAAGGCCTAACTCTGTAAAAGCGACACTCAGCACAGAACCATGGGAGGCATGGGTTTAAATACAGAGTAGAGACCACTCCTCCCAGGTGCAAATGGGAGGACAGACTAATCAACCAGGAGATAAAGCTGCCTACCATCAGTGCGCACGTGCAAGTCAGAAGGTGTGCACCAATACTCACGTCAGGACAACCCCGCAGCGCCAGGATGCCACCCCAGACACTGCGCAGCCAAAAACTCCCCAGGTAAGAAAAATAGAAAGTAAAGAACCTAAATACTCCTAACACTATATACCAGTAGCAAGAAATGAGGGTATTTGTAACCCCAATATATTCTTTGAATTCCCAGTCAGACAATGGCACTATATACCAGTAGCAAGAAATGAGGGTATTTGTAGCCCCAATATATTCTTTGAATTCCCAGTCAGACAATGGCACTATATACCAGTAGCAAGAAATGAGGGTATTTGTAACCCCAATATATTCTTTGAATTCCCAGTCAGACAATGGCACTATATACCAGTAGCAAGAAATGAGGGTATTTGTAACCCCAATATATTCTTTGAATTCCCAGTCAGACAATGGCACTATATACCAGTAGCAAGAAATGAGGGTATTTGTAACCCCAATATATTCTTTGAATTCCCAGTCAGACAATGGCACTATATACCAGTAGCAAGAAATGAGGGTATTTGTAACCCCAATATATTCTTTGAATTCCCAGTCAGACAATGGCACTATATACCAGTAGCAAGAAATGAGGGTATTTGTAACCCCAATATATTCTTTGAATTCCCAGTCAGACAATGGCACTATATACCAGTAGCAAAAATTGTGGGTGCACGTAACCCCAATATATTCTTTGAATTACCAGTCAGAAACTGGCACTATATGGCAGTAGCAAGAAATGAGGGTATTTATAACCCCAATATATTCTTTGAATTACCAGTCAGAAACTGGCACTATATGGCAGTAGCAAGAAATGAGGGTATTTGTAACCCCAATATATTCTTTGAATTCCCAGTCAGACAATGGCACTATATACCAGTAGCAAAAATTGTGGGTGCACGTAACCCCAATATATTCTTTGAATTACCAGTCAGAAACTGGCACTATATGGCAGTAGCAAGAAATGAGGGTATTTGTAACCCCAATATATTCTTTGAATTCCCAGTCAGACAATGGCACTATATACCAGTAGCAAGAAATGAGGGTATTTGTAACCCCAATATATTCTTTGAATTCCCAGTCAGACAATGGCACTATATACCAGTAGCAAAAATTGTGGATGCACGTAACCCCAATATATTCTTTGAATTACCAGTCAGAAACTGGCACTATATGGCAGTAGCAAGAAATGAGGGTATTTATAACCCCAATATATTCTTTGAATTACCAGTCAGAAACTGGCACTATATGGCAGTAGCAAGAAATGAGGGTATTTGTAACCCCAATATATTCTTTGAATTCCCAGTCAGACAATGGCACTATATACCAGTAGCAAAAATTGTGGGTGCACGTAACCCCAATATATTCTTTGAATTACCAGTCAGAAACTGGCACTATATGGCAGTAGCAAGAAATGAGGGTATTTGTAACCCCAATATATTCTTTGAATTCCCAGTCAGACAATGGCACTATATACCAGTAGCAAAAATTGTGGGTGCACGTAACTCCAATATATTCTTTGAATTACCAGTCAGAAACTGGCACTATATGACAGTAGCAAGAAATGAGGGTATTTGTAACCCCAATATATTCTTTGAATTCCCAGTCAGACAATGGCACTATATACCAGTAGCAAGAAATGAGGGTATTTGTAACCCCAATATATTCTTTGAATTCCCAGTCAGACAATGGCACTATATACCAGTAGCAACAATTGTGGGTGCACGTAACCCCAATATATTCTTTGAATTACCAGTCAGAAACCGGCACTATATGGCAGTAGCAAGAAATGAGGGTATTTATAACCCCAATATATTCTTTGAATTACCAGTCAGAAACTGGCACTATATGGCAGTAGCAAGAAATGAGGGTATTTGTAACCCCAATATATTCTTTGAATTCCCAGTCAGACAATGGCACTATATACCAGTAGCAAAAATTGTGGGTGCACGTAACCCCAATATATTCTTTGAATTCCCAGTCAGAAACTGGCACTATATGGCAGTAGCAAGAAATGAGGGTATTTGTAACCCCAATATATTCTTTGAATTCCCAGTCAGACAATGGCACTATATACCAGTAGCAAGAAATGAGGGTATTTGTAGCCCCAATATATTCTTTGAATTCCCAGTCAGACAATGGCACTATATACCAGTAGCAAGAAATGAGGGTATTTGTAACCCCAATATATTCTTTGAATTCCCAGTCAGACAATGGCACTATATACCAGTAGCAAGAAATGAGGGTATTTGTAACCCCAATATATTCTTTGAATTCCCAGTCAGACAATGGCACTATATACCAGTAGCAAGAAATGAGGGTATTTGTAACCCCAATATATTCTTTGAATTCCCAGTCAGACAATGGCACTATATACCAGTAGCAAAAATTGTGGGTGCACGTAACCCCAATATATTCTTTGAATTACCAGTCAGAAACTGGCACTATATGGCAGTAGCAAGAAATGAGGGTATTTATAACCCCAATATATTCTTTGAATTACCAGTCAGAAACTGGCACTATATGGCAGTAGCAAGAAATGAGGGTATTTGTAACCCCAATATATTCTTTGAATTCCCAGTCAGACAATGGCACTATATACCAGTAGCAAAAATTGTGGGTGCACGTAACCCCAATATATTCTTTGAATTACCAGTCAGAAACTGGCACTATATGGCAGTAGCAAGAAATGAGGGTATTTGTAACCCCAATATATTCTTTGAATTCCCAGTCAGACAATGGCACTATATACCAGTAGCAAGAAATGAGGGTATTTGTAACCCCAATATATTCTTTGAATTCCCAGTCAGACAATGGCACTATATACCAGTAGCAAGAAATGAGGGTATTTATAACCCCAATATATTCTTTGAATTCCCAGTCAGAAACTGGCACTATATACCAGTAGCAAGAAATGAGGGTATTTGTAACCCCAATATATTCTTTGAATTCCCAGTGAGACAATGGCACTATATGGCAGTAGCAAAAATAGTGGGTGTATATAGCCCCAATTCTATTGCTAGGGGACTTGCAGGGTATTTCTGGGGTGAAGGTGGGGGGGCACACCGTTGGAACGGGTATCGGGGGTATATATCGGGTATACGGGAATACACTGTCAGTGTATTCCATTCAGGATCCGCGGAAAGCTGGGTTGCGGCGATTGAGCCCGTCAGTGCCACGTTACACTGACAAGCTTCTCCCTGGAATTTAGCTCTTATAAGAGCTGTTGGTTGTCTTCTCCTTCCTATCCTAGCCTGTCCCTGCCTACCCAGAATCTAAGCCCTAGCTAACTGGACGGAAACCTCCGTCCCCGGTGAATTGCAAGCTCAGAATGACGCGAACCTGGGCGTCGCTGTTCTTTTAAATTAGAGGTCACATGTTTTCGGCAGCCAATGGGTTTTGCCTACTTTTTTCAACGTCACCGGTGTCGTAGTTCCTGTCCCACCTACCCTGCGCTGTTATTGGAGCAAAAAAGGCGCCAGGGAAGGTGGGAGGGGAATCGAGTAATGGCGCACTTTACCACGCGGTATTCGATTCGAACATGCCGAACAGCCTAATATCCGATCGAACATGAGTTCGATAGAACACTGTTCGCTCATCTCTATTATTTACCTGCCCTGGCTGCAGTAAGAACACAATGTATATATCGACGTCTGTATACATATTACAACCAATGTCCACCTAGATCTGTAAATATACTTGACCATTATTTCACTGTTCCTATCTACAGTTTCTTCTAGTTATGCCTATGTATATGGTACATTATATTCTTCTGATCTGTAGGGTCTGGATCCAGCTGACTGAGCGACCACTCGGTCCACCCCTCTGTCACAGGTGGCAGAATAGCCAGAGACCCCTGTAGATAAAATCCCCCATGTAATAAATATGTAAGAATTTCCCCTATGGCCACATTCAATGACTTTTCCATCTTTTTCTTCAGGTGGTCCTGGCATCCGTCCCCGGCCAAAACATCTTCATGGCTGTCAAGATCGTCAACAAGAAAAGGGACAACGCAGCAATTATTATGAGAGAGCGACGGATACTCCTCAAGGTCCGGGACTGCCCATTCCTCTGCCATCTAAATGCCGCACATCAGTCTCAGGATAGAGCGTATTTCATCATGGAGTATCTGTCCGGCGGCAGCCTTGAGGAGTTACTGAGACGGTGCGGCAGTCTGAACATCGAAACTACAAGGTACGTGAATGACGTGGGAAACGAGTGACAGTGGACTGAAGGGTGGAAAATATATGGTGACATGTCAGGTCAGATCTAGAAGAGACTGGAGGGAATACAGACGACCATACACAGCGCCTTCTGCTGCTGGTGACTCTTAGATAATAGCAGGATATTAGGGGATTACTAGGGAATGATTTCGTGTCATTGATACTACACTCTGTCCTCTCTCAGATTCTACACGGCAGAGATGGTATGCGGCCTCCAGTTCCTTCATGGAAAGAACATCATCCACAGGTAAGCAGATGTCATTTGTAATGGTGGAATAATGTACCCAGCTTTTCCAGAGCCCTGAATGATGCTTGGTTTTGCTGAGGTACATGCCATGTGTTTTATATCACTACAACCTTGGACAGATTTCCCATTCTCTTTCATTTACACTTCATCTGTCTTCTTTCATTGCAGAGATTTGAAGCCAGCCAACATCATGCTGGACGGGAATGGTCACATCCACATCATAGACCTGGGGCTTGCCCGAGATGACGTCACCTCCTCCAATAAGATCCGTGGAGCGGCGGGCACATTACGTTATACGGCCCCAGAGATCCTTCTAAGAGAGGATTATGACGCAGCAGTGGACTGGTGGAGCCTGGGAATTATTGTGCACAGAATGTCATCAGGATGCTTCCCCGCGGTGAAATTATCCATCAACCCAGCCAAAGCAGAACATTCAACATTGCTGGACACCGATTTACAACACCTGCTCTCAGGACTGCTGCAGAGGAATCCTAAGAAGCGGCTGGGTGTGAACGGTAACATCAGAGACCATCCCTTCTTTACCATCATCTGCTGGGAGGAACTGGAGATGAGGAGAGCACATCCGCCATTTGTACCACCCAAGGCAGTTCTGGAGAATCAACACCTTCTGTGGCCGGCGAAACAGACTCTTCACCATGTGTCCGATTTTTCATACAAGTCACCAAGCTGGACCCGGATCAGCCGCGCCTAATGCCCAGAACGTTGTGCTTCCCGACCCATACCTCTACATCTGGAAGAGACCTCGGCTGCCTGCAACATCCTCTCGAACCATCTCAATGCTGCTGATCTTCCATCAAGCTGTTGTCCTGGACTTCGACCTCATCATCCTAATATCTGGCTGGCATCGGACATCACTACCTCCTAAAGACTGCCCGCGACCCCAAGGAGTGGCCTGTGCATGCGTGCAGGCCAGGTACCGTATTTTTCGGACTATAAGACGCACCCAGGTTTTAGAGGAGAAAAATAGGGAAAAAAAATTTTCAGGCAAAAAATGGTAAAATATTTAATATATGGGAGTTGTAGTTTTGGAACAGCTGCAAGGCCACATTGACAGGTGACCCTGCAGCTGTACGGGGATGTATAGGGCGTTTTTTTGTCGGGCCAGGTGTAGACCGGGCATTTTCAGACACAGGGATACCTAATGTATATGTTTCACAGTAATGTTATACTTTTATATGTATTCTAGGGAAAGGAGGTGAACTTTTATTTATTTTATTTTTTATTATATTTTTTTTAAGTGGTGTTTTTTTTTTTTTTTTTTTTTTTTTTTTTTTACTATTTTAATATCCCCCGCCTAGGGGGCTTGAACCTGCAATCATTTGATTGCAAGTCCCATAGACGGCAATACAAGTGTATTGCCGTCTATGGGAGATTCTATACATTACTATCGTGGAGGGTCATAGACCAGCCGCGATAGTAATATATATCTATGACAGGCCTGGGAGCCTTCATTAGGCTCCCGGCTGTCATCGGAACAGGCCGGCTCCTGCGGCCTCGCCGTGCAGGAGCCGGCCTGCATCACTAAAGGTATGAGGCCGGGGGGGGGGCTAACTGACTGTCGGGACCTGCGGAGGAGCAGTGGGTTTGCAGCATGGCCGTGCTACTGCCACCGCTGGTTTTCTTCAGCGGCAGTAGTGCGGCAATCCGCAGGCCCCGGCAGCTAAGACAGTCCCTGGCATCCGCCGGTCTATTACAGCAGATGCCGGGGACTGTCTTAGCTGCCGGGGCCTGCAGTATTGTCACACTCCTGCCGCTGAAGAAAACCAGCGGTGGCAGTAGCGCGGCAATCTGCAGGCCCCGGCAGCTAAGACACTCCCCGGCATCCGCCGGTCTATTACAGCAGATGCCGGGGACTGTCTTAGCTGCCGGGGCCTGCTGATTGCCGCGCTACTGCCGCTGAAGAAAACCAGCAGTGGCAGTAGCGCGGCCATGCTGCAAACCCACATTCAGACTATAAGACGCACCCTCATTTTCCTCCGAAATTTGGGGGAAAAAAAGTGCGTCTTATAGTCCGAAAAATACGGTAAGTTATACACAGCACTCATACATTACACATAGGTTACACACACACCTAGCTATAAGTATAGACACATAGATACAAGTATAGACATATAGAGATGTAGATGGATACGTATAGATACACACAGATACAAGTAGGCAGATAGATAGATAGATAGATGTTAGATTTAGATATCGGCTTTGATCTTGGGACATGATCCGATCGCCATATTTGGGGTCAGGAAGGAATTTTTCCCCTTGAGGACAATTGGCTCACTCCTCAAAAAGGTTTTTGCCTTCCTCTTGATCAACTCAGCCTTAAATAGGTTTAGTATAATAGATCTGAAGGTAATAAGTAGTAATTCATATAACAATATAAAAATAGAAAAAAAAAGAAAAAATAGTTTTAGTCTCATCTAATGTAAAGCTTATATACTAATAATACACTTTTTTCACACCAGACTGGCTTTTGATCCTGGGACTTGCTCTGATCGCCATATTTGGGGTCAGGAAGGAATTTCCCCCCTTACCTGAGGACAATTGGCTCTTTCCTCAAGGGGGGTTTTCGCCTTCCTCTGGATCAACACAGTCTATAGATAGGTTTAGTTTCACATATTATATATTATACAGATACATATAAATATTATAGAGATTATAGTATTATAAAATAGATCTATTTAAGAAAAACTTATTTTTTCTCATTAGGAAGGTTAGATACTGTCTTTTGATCCTGGGACTTGCTCTGATCGCCATATTTGGGGTCAGGAAGGAATTTCCCCCCTTACATGAGGACAATTGGCTCTTTCCTCAAGGGGGGTTTTCGCCTTCCTCTGGATCAACGCAGTCTATAAATAGGTTTAGTTTGACACAATTTATCGTATACACATATACACAGTAATATAGCACACATATATAAAAGAAAAAATATTTTTTAAAAATATATCAGATAGATTAAATACTGACTTTTGCTAGGAACACCCATAAATAATATAGATATATTAAAAAATAGGTTTAGTTTGGCACATTTAATACTGTACACATAAATATAGTAACTTAGTATACCTTTATAAAAGAAAAAAAATAATATTTAAAAAAAATATACCAGATAGATACTAACGTTAGCCATGTACTTACATATATAGAAATGTTATATACTTAATATTAATACATGTAAAAATAGGTTTAAAGTAATAAAATAATTGCCCCACTATTAACTAGAAATAAAATGTTAATTTCTCCTTATATCTTTGTGTCCATGTCTTTATTCCTATGGGGTGTCCATGTGCTGGTCTAATAAATGAGTCAAGTTCCTCAATGTGATCTGAAATCAGGGAGATAAAGATGAAATCCAGAGGAAAGTGAATGTGATGGTGACACCACCGGCATGGCTGCTCACCTAACACATTAGTAAGGGGATGTTCACACTACTGTTGTGAATGCTCATTACTGACATTCCTTATAGGATGAAAGTAACAGACTCTCAGGGCGGATTCACGGGCTCTGCTTTCAGGTTTCCGCCTTCTGCTGACAAGAGACGGAAACCCAACAAACAGTGTCCAGCCATGAGCGCCTGTGAGCGTTCAATAGAAACCGCCGTGAATAAGCCGGAGGAGGGGGGGCTTGGAGGCAGCGGTGGGCATGCAGAAGCTATGACGCTAAGGGGTGCACGATATGCCGACCATGCACAATCAACCTAATTTACATATCGATTACCAAGGTAATTAACAAAAATGGGGGGGGGGTATTTTTACTCACTCAGCACCTGAATAGCCATAGGCATATCTTTAGCTCATAACCCATTATACCAGATTATTTTCAAGACTGACCCTTCGTTCACATCTGTGATCGGTATTCTGTTTGGGGAGTCCACATGGGGACTCTCCGAGCGGAATACCAAATGCAATTGCAAGTGCTGTGTAGTAAAAGCACACGGTCCCCTATAATGGGGTCGGTGTGCTTGCCGCGTATTGCCTGCACAAATCATGCACTACTTTCATGTACGCATGATCCCTGTGGAGATCTGGTGGCAAGCACATGGACCTCATTATAGTCTATGGGATCCGTGTGCTTTCACTGGCACTCTACTTGCAAATGTGTTTAGTAGTCCATTCGGGGGTCCCCAGGTCAATTCCCCTGAACGGATTACTGACGCAGATGTGAACGAGGCCTTAAAAATCTATCACCTAACAATTACCCTTATACAATTCAGGATGGGCAGAGGACCACCAGCAACAGAACTAGGGTTAAATCTTTACTTGAACGTCAATGATAATTGAAGATGATGATTGTTTTACACAATTGGTCTAATACAAAATGGCTGGAACATATGAAGGAATATTATGGCATAAGCAGATGTTAGTTTAGCTTATATGAATACATAAATACTGTGGTTTTCAACTTTTTCGGGGGGGGGGGGGGGGGGATCAGTATACAATTTATATTTTACTATACTATTGCCTAAAGTTCAGCATTAAAATAAAAAAAGGTGAGCAAGGTATCAGCAACAGCCTTAGGCCTCATTCACGTTTGCATTTTATGTACATATACCGTGTTTCCCCGAAAGTAAGGCATACAGGGGTTTCTGTTGAATTGCCTAATATAAGACACCCCCCGAAAATAAGACATGCCCAAAAATCATGTGCACAGCAAAGCCGGCTGCTGCCTCGGCTGTTGTGTCCACTGTCCCTGCTGCTGTAGGATGAGCTCTCCCAGCTCACCCCAGAGGCAGCAGTCGGCTTTGCTGTGCACACGGAGCACAGAGTACAGCATCCAGCCGGGTGCTGTGTCAGTGAAGTGGGGATCGCTAAGCCCCGCCCACGCAAGCTCCTCTAAGCCCCGCCCCTGGAATCCTCGCTAAGCCCCTCCCACCACTGGCGGGATGAACAGCAGCACCAGCGCTGCTATGAAGATGTGAAAGGTAAGTATGATACCTCCCCCCCTCCACTACACTACCTACAATCGGCAGTTGTAGGGAGCATATCAATGGGAGCATATACGGCGCTCAAAATCTCACACGGCATATACGTGCCACATCACGCGGCACGTTACTCTGTGTGAACTTACCCTAAGATGGAAGTGAAATATGGCAGAAAAACTGGCTTTGATAAAGGGGTGATCTTTGGATAGGATTCTGAAGCTTATTCAGAAGCTGAATCCCAAATCACATACATCTCCATATTCTTATATGAGAGCTAAATAGTAGATGTTTGATATGTGTATCAGTTGTAGGCACAAAGTGGACATACCCAATTGGTGAACACTCCAAAGACACCGGGACAGGACACATTTACTGAAGGCTCCAATGATACTGTCTGGGGTCAGAAGTTACGTTCTTTCCCCAAATATTCTATTAGATGTTTAGATGTGACAAAGAACGGAGGTCAAAAGGTCCTCACCTGGACAGATCATTTACTTGGAAGCTCCACTTCTAGCTGAGATGACAGGAGATGACAGTAATGGACATTAACTGTAGCAGAGTAACAGACATAGACAGAGCCCCCTCTGTCTGTGTCCATTCCCACGGACATGAATGTAAACGATATGACGGATACATTCTTGCGTCATGTTTGTTTACACTTTTGTAATGGAAGAGAAAGTCTTGCATGTACAACTTTTTATTCCATCAGAAAAGTAAAGAACATGACGGAAGAAAGCTTCCGTTATATTTTTTTACATTGGAGTGAATGCAATGGACACCCAATGGATGGAGCTACAACTACATCTGTCATTAAAAAACAAAACAAAAAGACCAACTACATCTGTCATTTAATGTCCATTGCAATCATCCTGTGATTGATGACAGCAGCAGACATTAATAAGAGTAGTGTGAACGCCAGCTTATTCAGATAACTAGAAGAACCTATGTGAAATATCTTATTGAAAAAAATGCTTATTTCACCATTTATCAGACTACTTTCCTTTACCCTCATAGTTTATGAGGCTAACATATGGATAATAGTGATAACAGACTTAGTGAAGGAATGGAGGAAGAAAACAAGTTGATATATATATTTTCTATTTTTTGTAGAATTTGGTTGTATTATATGATTGTAGTCAAATTGAAATATGGTTAAAAAAAAAAAAAAAATATTAAATTAAAAAATATTAAAATATAAGACATTTTACTTTATACAAAGTTTTGTGAAGTCAGGAATGGGAAACCAAGGTTCATTTATCACTGAGCTGCCATTTAACAATACTAACTGTAGAAGACTTTGATGATTTCTGGATCAATACGATCTGTTCTGTCACAGTTTGTGGTCTTAACTAACATGGAAACATGATGGTTCAGGAGAAGCTAGGCCATGCGTATGCTGAAGACCTGGACAATAAAATGTGTCACATAACAACCTAAAACACCATATTAATAATGTGCCACCTTGGTCAAACCCCTTTAAAGAATATGTAGTTGAATGTAAGACAGTGTTTAAAGGCATTGTCTGACACCTTTACCCTGCATCTATTAGTTGATTCGGCTGCCGGAAGCTGCATATATGGAATATGCTTGGAAGCAGCTCTGATGATATTAATGTGAATGGAGGCTGAGCTGTATACTGTAGTAGTGGCGCCGTATACGACAGCTCTGCTTTTGGCTTATATACAGCTTCTGACAGTGGAATAACCTGATGAGTGCAGGGTCCGAGTGTCAGACCCCGAATGATTAGATGCTGGTGACCTATCCTGTGACTAGGTCATTGGTATCCATTACCTTTGGGTCTTAGAGAATCTCTTTAAGGCTAAGGCCACCTTGTGGAAACGCAGCTCTTTTTGTTGCAGATTTTGCTGCCTTTTTTTGAGCCAAAGCCAAGAATTGCTACTATGGAATGGGAAATATATAGGAAGTTCTTATACCTCTACCTTTTGCACAGTCTACTCCTGGTTTTGGCTCAAAAAAATCTGCATAAAAAAAATCTGCGTTCCTGCAATGTGGGACCCAGCCTAGAGACCAAGAGATGTTTAGTTTTTACTTTCTTTCAATAATCCGTCATTTTTTTTAAAGTTCATAGAGAGTATAAACTTATTGCGCAGGTTAAGACCGGCATGGAGCTGTATAATATGTATCGGGGCCTATAGCAGTGTGTACAGCAGCGGAGTGGGCTGCTGTCCTAGATTCTCCATGGAAAATTATAACCACTGAAACTGACTTGGCGAGCTCATTTGAGGCAAAATTAATGTGGTCGTGAAGTTGTTGAAAGAACTTCACAGCTGCTTCATTCCTAGCTTGTAAGAAGTATTAATAATGCATGAAAATATTTAGAATAGGAATATCTACCAGAAAATAAGTGACTGTGAAGTGGATAAAACTCCCGCTGATAAGGAAAATGGAAAACAGGACTGTATTATAGGTGTATAAAATGGCAAAGCTCATGAATACAACTTATACCCAGAATAGATGATAAGTTCTAGATTGGTAGAGGTCCAACTGGAGTTCCTTCAGGGGCGTAAGATGAGGGAGTGAGGAGGGTGAGGAGGGTGCAGTCGCTCCTGTCCCTTCCCATTATGAGTAAACCAGTACTACCAGTATAAACAATGGTGTCTGGTACAGATTTAGCAATGAGGCCCATGAGCTTCACGTTACACCTCAGGGTCCCTTGTACTTCTCTCTGAAGGAAACAATGACCATGTAGGTGTGTTGCTCCATTCTCTGTGACTGCTGGAGGTAGCTGAGCGTTGTACTTGGCCGTCTTATAGATTTGAGCGGCAGTGCCTCTGAGAGACTGTCAATCCACTTATACTGGATACAAGAGACATCAATTCTCATGATGGATGGGGATCCCTCTGTTCAAACCCCCACAGATCTATAGCTTATGTTCTATTCTATTGATGGGGTAATAGTTATTCATGAGCAAACCCCTTTAAACTGCTAAAAAATTAATTTGCAAATATATTAAAGAGGACCTTTCATGTCCTCATGCATACACTGTTTTATATACCGCTAGAAAGCCGACAGTGTGCTGAATTTAGCGCACTGCTGACTTTCCCGTCATGTGCCCCGGGGCTGGAGAGATCAGTGCAGTTAGTTTCGGCACCGATATTCCCCCACTGTCAGAAGGGTGATCCTGACAGTTTAGCTGGGCTGTGAGAAACACCCACCGATAGTACATGTACATACTTTCTAGAAATAAAACATAAGAGACTACGTCCATAGACTTGCATCGATATCTCCAGCCCCGGGGCCAGGGATGCTTTAAGTACACCAGTGGCCCTATGGTAGCGGGGGCTCCCTTTGGACAGTGTGAGGGACAGTGTGGGACAGTCCTGCATTTGCTGTCCCACTGTCCAGGGCAGTGGGTCCGGTCTGCACCAACTTATCGGCATCCAGAGGACACCAATGAGTTGAAGCCAATGATTCAGTAGGGAGCCATCTTCTCCCTGCTTCACCACCCAGTTGCAGTCTTTGCTCCTAGTGTCGTGGAAGCAGGAGGCGCGGTGTAGTGATATCACTTACAGCACGCCTGATGCTCCTTGAAGACTCCAGCACCAGAGACAAGAGTGAACAGGGGAACTGGGAAAGGTGAGTAATAATGTTTGTTTTTCTCTGATATATACAGTGGGAGACACAAAACTGTGGAAGCAATCTTGGGGGGTGGCTATGACACTCAAGGGGGCATACTGTTGTGGCAAACTGAGGGGTCAGGGAAATGGTACTGTGAGGGCAACGTAAGGCAGACATGACAGTGTGGGGAGACATACTGTGAGGGCAACCTGGGGGGACATGATACAGTGGGGGCAACCAGGGGGGGGGGACATGACATTGTAGGGGACATACTGTCGGGGCAACCTGAGGGGTGGGTCGAACATGATACTGTGGGGGCAACCTGAGCAGGACATGACAGTGTGGGGGGACATGATACTGTGGGAGCAACCTGGGGGTACATGACACTATGGGGTCAACCAGCGGTAGACATGACAGTGTGAGGGAAACTTGGGGGGGCACATGACACTGTGGGAGCAACCAGGGGGGTGGGGGATATGAATCTGTGGGGGCAACCTGTAAGTGGACATTATGAGGGTCATTATGGGGCCACTAGGGAGGCATTAGCCACTAAGGGACGTTATACTATGTGGGGGCCATTTAGGGGGCATTAGAATTTGTACAGGTCAGATATATCTAGGTGGTGGTGAGGGCGAGGAGCCCACTTATGAAACATTTGCACAGGGCCCACCAATGGGTTAAAACAGCCCTACCTAGGGCACATTATGAGAAAACTGTCAGCTTTCTAGCGGTATATAAAACCGCATATACATGAGGACATCAAAGGTCCTTTTTAAATGGGAGGAAGACATATAAATATTGATAATATTGGCATCTTGGCAAAAAGATTTCTTAAGGTAGTTTTCAAAGATAATCTTTATATTAAAGTAATTATTCCATCCTGCCGCCTCCCATCCACCATGATTTATGATTATTGCCAGAGAAGTAGAAATGTAGCATTACCTTGGCATCCATGTCATGTATGGACAACTGGTCCAACAGAGCGGGAGCTGCTCTTACATAGCAAAGGGCATGGTTGTTACACTGACGCCCATGTACAACTTATCTTCAGACCTTAGACACTTCTCTGATATATAGGTTAGGTTGGGTCTGCCTTATTTTTTTTTAAATTCCTTTCCAAATAGACTGTTAGTAATGGGCAATACAATGTCAGATAATGTGAATACTTCTTCATTGTATTTGGTGTTGCTTCCATCTAGTGGAATACAAAAGAACTTTTCTGGCATGTTTTTTTTCCAATTGTGTTTCTTTGCAGTAGAGAAATTGATGAGCCATGATGGTGAGTAAGACTTGTCAACATTTTTCATTGGGAAATGCTTTACTGAACTCATATCCTATCTGTTGCGGTTTTGCAGCAGTTTTACTTAATTGACTTCAGTAGAGAACTCAATGGCTCGTGTAAAAATGCATTTTGTAGATTTGTTTCTATTATAAAGGCAAATACAATGCAAACTCTTATATATTAACATGCAGGTGTTACTACAGGTTTTCACTCTGCAGTTCTAATGTCACCCTGAGCTACAACTGACCCTTGTGGATACTGGGGATGAGTGTCTGTATGGCAACCACTAACTCCCCTACTCCCTGCACTTTGTGAGATATACACATTACAAATGGTTGTGCAGCATCCCAGAGTGCTCCTACGTCTATTGAGTTTGTCTTTGTGTATCTGGATGTGTTTCTATGTTCTGTCTATATGTTTTACGTTCAATGTATTGTATTTTGCAGCTCTCCCTTTGTAAATTCCCTATTTGTTTCCCAATTTTAAGTCCCCTACACTTGGTACAAACCTGACCTATCACAAGCCATTGGTGGGGTTTGGGAGACTTTTTTCTCCAGAAGACCATTGGGGCCCTAGAGTTAGTAGTTTGTAGTTGGAAACAGAGCGAGCCAGCTCTGTGTACTGAGACCCAACAGCTTCCACACAGCCCTTGAGGGAGAAGATTCTGCCCAAGGCCCACATAGAGACAGCACTGAGACAAATAATTCTGCTGTCCATCACTAGGACTCTGTGCCAGGAGGAGAGAAGGAGTTCTCTGCCAGAAATGTTGTCTGGGACCTGTCATCACAAGGTAACCAGGCCCCTGGAAGGACTGCTTGGAGAACAGACTCCAGTATCCACTGCTGGAGGCATCTGAGATTTGGAGATAGAGTTGTTGGAGTGGAGTACAGCACTAGAGCCATAACATAACTGGGCATTTCCTGAAGACTAAAGCTGGGAGAACTATACAGTGGGAGACTACAACCCCTATTTGGAATCTGCAAGGTTTACGGTTTGCTGAGAAAACGTGTTTCACTGCATCACTGCCTCCTAAGACATTCCTGCATTAACATCAAGGCGCTTCCGAACACCATCACACGAGGTCAGGGTAAGAGAGGACCCCTCTCCAACTGGAAGTGCCCTGGGGAAACTACTACCACCAACATCTGGTAGCACAACAGCCCCCCCATTAGTGTCCGGCCTAGGAGCTGGGCTAGGGGAGATTGGTTGAGGGCACTCGGCTTATCCGGTGGCACAGCTACCACCATTACTACTCCCATCCTTTGATTCCCTCCATCTGGGCTTCGGCACTTGGCTACCAGAACACTACTTGTTTTCATTGCACATCAGGACCTGTCAATCTTTATGCTGAGGTTAGATGCACCAAACAGCTAATTTCCATACAAATTAAACTAAGGTCACATTTGCTTTTGGATATCCATCCGTCAGAAGACCAGAAGAAATGAAAATGGACCACAAGAATAGAAGACTAGGAAAGAGCCCAATGGACTCCAATGATCATAATGGGGTCCATAGGGTGTCCGTTTTTTGCCTGCAGTAATCTTTTGGTCAGTGATTTCTGACGGAGACGCTGCAATTGAGATGATAAAAAGAGACCTCACACACATATGAACATTGTTTCACTCTGGAGCATGATTGCACGTTGGCAAAAAATGCTCCCTAGGCTACTAATAACCCATAAAAACAGGGGTAGGGGTCTGAGTGGCAAGAGGAGTGTTTTAGGGAACTGAAGCCCCCTCCCTCTCCTGCACAACAAGATTCCTCATTTGCATAGGACTTCAAATCTGTTTTTTTCCAAATCTACCAGACATACATAACAAAGATTATATATGTTTATTTGCTATCTAATGTAGTACTGGTAGTTGACTCCCTTTAAATGGCCAATAAATTTTAACACATTTTGCATAAATTAAGTGAATATATGAAGCTGTTTAATAAATAAGATAAAAAATGCTTCTTTGTACACTTGCAAGTCTCCCTGCTCAACTGACTTTCACTCTGAAATTTCTGCTAAAGTCTGACTTGCTAGTGGTATCATATTACAGTTCAGGATAGAAGTCTATACAAAAGAGATGGGGTGGGGGGAGAGGGTTACCTGAGAGTCCAGTAAAAGAGGAGAAGCTGAAGATAATAGCAAGTTTTGTATCACACTCCATGTAATTTATTTACGTCTATGCAGATTAGTACTTCTCTAAAGTAATCTTTATGAGCTTGATGATGGTTCTGGGTGAAGCAAGGTGAGTTATGGAGCAGGTTCTCCTCTCCTTCTGTATGCTGTCTATGGGAGATAGCATAGCAACTTATTGTAGACTTCTTATCTTTCACTATGAATAACTGTTCAGAATCACTATACACAGATATGCATAAAGTAGCATCTACGCCCAAAAGCGCCGACTGCGCACGTCCATCAGCCATCTTTTTGTGGCCAAATGGGCGCTCTTGTAAGAGGCCAAAGGAAAATGGCCAATGAACATGCGCAGTCAGCGCCTTTGGCCGAAGATGGGGCCGGCGACCCAGAGAAGCGGCGGTCTGGAGAAGAAGACAGATGGGTCGCTGGAGAGTTTTCGGACAGCACAGGGAACTCCCTCTGTGCTGTTTGAGCGCAGGGGAACGTACCCAGTGCTGTCTGAAAACTCATTTACATATGGAAGAAATTAGAAATTTCTCAGGAACAGCGGCATAAATCAGAAAAAGAAAGGTAAGAGAAGAATAGCCTTTCTTAAGGCTATTCCGACGTGTACTTAGTTAAAAAAGTGATTCTAATGATAGGATCCCTTTAAATAGGGTACTACATAGAAAAAAGCGCTGCAGAATATGATGGCGGTATATAAGTAAGCAACATAAACGAATAAACAAGTCATAGTATACCGGTGCATGTATATAATGTATTTGAATTGCAAAGTTTTCGGCTATGTGGCAAATACAGGGAAGCCACATGGTTTTTACAGATTTCACTTGCAATTTTTTTGCCACACAATGTGAATTCACTATAGAATGTGCAGATGTAGTGGTGCACTAGCAGGCGCTCTTACTATAGAAATCCTCTCTAGGTATAACCCAGGCCTAATGGTGTATTACATTACTGGCCTGAGAGTGGCTTGGGTTAATAATTGTAATACAGAACAGATGGATTAGCACATAGTATTGAGCATATCATTAAACTCCAATGTAAGGCCACACATGGCAGCTGCCTGTTAATTGTTAACATCCACTTGGTTTTGTGGGAAACTTGCAAAATCACCAAGAAAAGCATTAAACAATAATTTTTTAATAGTCGTAACAAATGAGAGTGGACAGCCATGAAGTCGGTACCCTACACTACATTTTTATTATTTGTATATTGCATTTTTCACCAGTTTTCCCCTGTACAGGCTCTCCTCTATCCATACGTCTATGGGCTCGTTCACATCTGCGCCCGGTCTCCGTTCTGCAGGTTTCCGTTGCCTGCACAAAACAGAGACAGGAGACGGAAACCTGCAGGACTCTTTCAAACCCATTCATTTGAATAGGTTTGAAAGATGTCCGGTCGTGAGCGGCGGTGAGTGTTTCATGCTCTTCACGGCGAAACTGGTTTTTTTAAACCGGACACAGAGTCGGACGTGCAGTACTCTGTGTCCCGTTTTAAAAAAAACAGTTTCGTGGCGGAGAACATAAAACACTCACCGGCGCTCACGGCCGGACCGATCTGACAGGTTTCCGTCTTCTGCATGCAAACCACAGAACAGACTGCCGAACGCTGGTGTGAACCTAGCGTCAGTTTTCCCTGAGCTGATGGACAGAGACTAGTTGCTATGATGTCTCCCATAAACAGAATGGAGCACATTATAGAGAAGTAAAGGAACATTATAGATCGAATAGTGAATAAAGTACTTAGGTAAGATAGAAAACCTCCTACTAGCTGCAGCAGCATGTCTGTGTCTCTGCTGCTTTATCACTTGATTCCTCCTTCCATGGCATTGAGCTGAATAAAGTATCTGACATGTTTTCTTTTTTTTTTTCTCTTGAACGTTGCTGGTCGTTCTTCTCTTTCCCTTTGTTTTTATATAAAATCCTTGATAAAACCCGATTACACATAAATAAAGTGATTTTTTTTTTTATAGTTCAGGTTGTTACAGACGCAGCAATACCAATTATATGTACTTTTTTTATTTAGCTTTTTTAACATGATATAGCATTTTAAATAGTCTAAAAAGCTTTTTTGTGTTTTTAAAAATTTTCAAAAATATTTTATAACTTGTTTTTACATTTGTTTCTAGTCCTACTAGGAAACCTGTCCATGTATATGCTTGGCTCATTTGACTGATAGGCATCCTATTAAGCCCTGTCTATACAGTATTAAAGGTCTTAATTCTTTGTTACATTCATTTCATCTTGTGTTGATCAGGAAACCGCTGGATTCCTATTCCGTGCATGGAAAATTTCTACTGAATTGTTTTGGATCAGTAGGGGGCAGTGTTACATAGCTCTATAATAAATAAAGAGTAATTAAAACAATGACAATTTTAATTACGTACAATAAATATTAAATAAATAAAGTCAGTTAATTACAGTTCATTATGTTTCACAGAATTGTACATACTGGTTATGGCACTTGAATATTACTCTTGCAGAATATCTTTACAAGTGCAGGGTTTTTCCATATACCATTGTCATATATAGGATCTCACTCTGTAAACCTGCGTTAGAAAACCTCACTATGGAAACATTAATGGCATGCTGCCCAATAGTGAGTCTCACCCAGGTTTGTTATCTGAGGCAAACAGTGAAATAGCACCCCCACAAGCACCCTAGGGAGGATCTGGGAGATAGAAGACAGACAGCAAAGACAAAAATGTCAGTACATATACAGTACCAGAATAAAGCTCGGTATATGAATATAGTATTAGAACCAAGCCTAGTAATGAAAGGACCAGAATGAAAAACAATACATATCAGAACCCAGCTCAGATCAGAAATATGGTAACAAAACTAAGCCCTATAAACAAACATATTGCACCCAAATCAAGTCCAGTACATACATACAGCACCAAAATCAAACTAAATATAACCAAGGTCAGTGCATAGATAAATATAGTACCAGGACCAAGCTTATCACATGAATACAGTACCAGAACCAAGCTCAGTACATGAACACAGCATCAGAGTTTCTGGATTTGTTTTCTCATTTTGTCTCTCATAGTTGAGGTCTACCTATGATGTAAATTACAGACGCCTCTCATCTTTTTAAGTGGTGGAACTTGCACTATTGATGACTGACTAAATACTTTTTTGCCCCACTGTATACTCTATTTTAATTTGATGCATAACGTGCCTTTAAAAAAGGTTAGCACTAAGTACAGTACCTTAAAGGTTGAGGTCCCCCATTGCAGAAAGCTGTTTTTTTTGTTGGAGATTTTGCTGTGGTTTTTTTTTGAGCCAAACACTGAAGTAGATACAAGAGCAATTGGAAGTATAAGTGAAACTCTTATACTTCTCCCTTCTGTTCACTCCGGTCCAGGCTTTCACTCAAAAAAATACAGCAAAATCTTCAACAAAAAAGCAGCTTTTCTGTAATGTGGGTCCTTGGCCTAAAGCTAAGGCCTCACGGGACATTCCACAGCTCTAAAGCGCTGCGGCATAAACTGCTGCAGGAACACATTGCGGTTCTTTCCGCAGCGCTTTGAACAGAAAGTTCACAGAGTTTTCCTCAGCGGACTTTGTTACCATTACAGCTATGGGAAAGCCGCCGGCGTTTCCGTAGATATTATTGACATGCTGCGATTTCCAAAACCTTGCCAAAACATTTCTGCAAGGAAGATCATAATATCACCAATGACATGAAAATCTAGATTTTGAGAGGGAATTTCAAATCAAGGAAACAGACGTATTTATGAGTACAGGTGCATGACCCTATTTAACACTCTGGAGAATGGAATGAATGCATCACATGGGTTAATGTCATTCTATACAAATCACTGAACTAAGACAGCCATAAAGATAAAGAACCTGGGAACTGTGAATTGTTTATATTTATATGTATATAGTAATAAGCCTCTTCCCCCTCCCTCCTGAAATCCTATCCCTATGTGTCCAGTTGTACATAAATATGCAGCCTTTATAAAGTGTTTTTAGTTATATCTGAAGAAGAAGCCGAGAGCTTCGAAACATTATATTCTGTCATCATTATGAGTTAGCCATTAAAAAAGGTATCACCTACTGAAAACTTGCAAGTTTTTTGTTTTTTATATTTCATAACCACTGGCTAACACGGTACAAAAACAAACATTTTCCTTAATGCATAACTAAGAATATGTGAGCAGTCATGGAGGCAGCTATATACCAGGATACAAGTGCAATCGAATTGCTGCAGATGGAGGGGGGACATCCAGTTTGCCACTACTTTCTTCAATGACTTTATGGTATCTCCTAAAAATATTCCATAAATACTTGAGATGGGAATATCTCTTTAAAGTATGGCCTACTTGGATGGAGTCCAAGGCGACAGATAATCTGTGATGGAATATTCCCCTTTGTCCAACACATTGCTGAATTCTTGGCATTTGATTTTAGTACAATTCCAATCCAGCAAAAACGCGATGATCTCAACAGCAACGCAGTGTATGGTCTCCATAATAATATCACTGCATAATCATATCTCGGTGCTACATCCATCATCTGCCTTTCATCTACAGTGCTTTCTTCTTCTCCTCACATGTGGCTGCCAGGATGTATCGTGCATCCCAAGGAGTATGGCAGGTAGATCTTTGATCCTTGCTTTTCATGTAGTTATTCTGCTTATTTGCTATATTTGATGTTCATAATGGATGAAATTTGTAACCTTCTTCTGGAATGATATTGAACAGCGCATCTTATATGTGTGTGGGACACATTTCTGCAATCTTACCGAGTTACAGAGGAGCCTTAATTCTTAAGAAACGATCCCTGGAGTGGTGATGTTTCCAGAAAGTGTATAGGTGATGACAGTATACAGCGTGGTAGTGACATCACAAACTACTCCAGGCTATCCACTGTGCACAATGATCTGCCACTAGCACGTATGGAAGGCCCTATTCACATCTGCGTTTGGGTTTCCGTTCGGGGGAGTCCGCTTGGGCTTAAGCCCTCTATAAATTGCAGTCTGAATGTAATCCTACATGTTTGCCTTGGTTATTGTTGCAGCATTCAAACAGAGAAACCTACAGTGCAAGAATAGTGTATAGTGTATATAACAAACTGTGAGCACTATAGAAAGCCTAGCTGTAAACAATCTGTTAGAAAATCTGAGGCAGTCATCTATACCAAGAGCAGCAGCAAAGCTATCTTCACGTCAGACTATCCAATACATCTGTATACAAAGTTACCTTCACTTCTGAGTATCCAGTATTTTGTTTTCATTGGGCACCATGTAATACCTTATTTTTCCTGTAGTAGTGCTGCAGGGAGATTGAACACTTCATGCCAGGTTCTTGCAGATGAAAACTGATCATTGTCGGTCCCAGTAGCAAGACACCCTGTGATCACCTTAAAGCGGACTTTTCGCCACCTCCACCAATTCAAGTTCTTAGCATCTCTTAATAGGCGCCCCTGTTGTTCTCAAGCAACAAGAGCAGTTAATTTTGGTGCCTGACTTGCTATTTAAGCTCTGAAATGTCAGAAGGGTGGTGTCAGGCAGGGGGTGTGATTCAGAGCTCCAATCAGAGGCAGCCAGTGTCAGAGCTCAGACTCAAACCCCTTATCTGCTCCTGCCTGACACTGCCCTCCTGACGGTACAGAGACGAAATACTATATCAGGCACCAAAACTAACAGCATTGATTGCCCTGGAATGGTGGGGGATAGAGAGAAAATTCCAACTGTGCCAGAATCAGTGGAGCAGCAACTATTAAATGATATGAAGAACTGTACTTGTTGGAGATAGTGAAAGGTCCTCTTTAAAGGGTTTTTTTTTTTTAAGACAAAGAAAATCGAAGTGTATCAGCTTACCCTCTGTTGAAATAGACAAGTCCACCAGATCTTGAGGAGCACGGCATGCAGGCAACCTCCTCCTGCTGTTCAATCAGGTGCAACAACGTGGTAAAAGTGCCAACTACACTCGTAAAGTCGATGGAAATGAAGGTCCGCGGAGTAAAATTTAACTTTTATTTTGTCATCAATAAAACTGTGCCATCATAGCAGAAGTCTGGCCTGAGAATAGAGCAACGCATTTCAGGACAGTACGTCGAGCCGAGAAGAAGGGACGTACTGTCCCGAAACGCGTTGCTCTATTCTCAGGCCAGACTTCTGCTATGATGGCACAGTTTTATTGATGACAAAATAAAAGTTAAATTTTACTCCGCGGACCTTCATTTCCATCGACTTTACGAGTGTAGCTGGCACTTTTACCACGTTTTTTTTTTTTTACCAGAACCCGGTATATCAACACAACCCAGATAGGTTAGGGTGTCCTGAATCAGATATAGTGTTTTTCTCTGCTTCAGTGATGCCATTGCTGATATTTTGCCTTTTGTGTCTATTTGCAAATGAGCTCTTTAGAGCAACTACGATGATGCCACTTAGGCCCGGTTCACATCTGCGTTCGGGATTCCGTTCCCCTCTCTGCATGAAAAATGTGGAGAGAAAAGCGCTGGAAGCAGTACTTTTGTCTCTGCATTTTTTGTATGGAAACTGAGCAGAAACCACATGGACGCCATTAAGGTCTATGGGGTCTGCGGGTTTCCTAAGGTAACCGCTTTTTTAATGCAGATTAGGTTTCCGTTCAGGGAGTTCCCGAGTGGACTCCCCAAATGGAAACCCATGCACAGATGTGAATCGGGCCTATTGTTTTTTGGAACCAAGGCAATGCCCCGCAGCGCTTTTTGGCTGTGGCTTGCTATATGGGGCCTTAGTATGTAGGAGATTTCTGATATTTTCCAATGGTGAGATACGCTCTCTTATCCTTTACAGAATTATCTGCTCCCATGAAAATGTTTAAAAGTTACAGAAAATATCTTTAACAGAAATGGAATGTCCACATCATAAAACCCCTTTAAGAAACTGAGTTAAATGCTTTTGTTAAAGGGATATGTATACCCAGATCCTTGTTCATACATCATTCTATAAGACCCTGTAGTATTTACTAATATTTAGTAAGATTCCTGTCTACAAGCTACAGTATTCTTGAAGGATGCCAAGACTGCAGAATCTGTTTTCCTTAAAATATTTGTGCACATCCGTAACTATTTTGAGTCCATGTGCTGATACAATTTCAGTTTTCATCAAAAGATTTGTTTTGTCCATCAAGGGCTTTTTATTAGCTGTGCCTTTATTACATTAGTAAGTGGAATTAGACGGCGTTTGGCTTGCAGCGAGTGTTCTGTCATGTGGAGAACAGATGAAAAACATATTACAATCCTTATCACTCTCCAGCCAGGCAATCACTCGAGATCCAGAGCTGAAGCACAGACTAGAAATATGTAACACTCCATACTAAACAAAACAAGGCAATGGTTCACCCTTATTTACAGGGTAGGGTACGCGGTTCAGACTGGAAGATGAAACATATACATCTATGTATCTCATGTCTTATATTTCATGTAGTCATATCCAGGTTTTCACCTACAGTATATGAACCTTGTCACTTATGATTGAAATGTTCTTACCAGTATTCTATGACCCTCAATGTCTTGAAGGGTTTTAACAATCTAATTGACCACCCAGCACAAGTGCCAGGGGCAGGGCCTGAGTCTCCGCGGCGCCATGCAGAAGCTGCCAGTCCTCCTCCTCCTGCGCTCCTGGGTCCCTTACTTATGGGTCTCAGGAGGCAGGCCGGAACCTCCGCAACGTTGTGCAAGAGTTGCTGGCCTCCTCCTGAGCTGGACAGGGTACTTCCGGTTTGCGGCCTAGCAGCGGACCGGAGCTATTTAAGGTGGGCTCTGGCCAGTCGATGGCTATTCAGTTGATCCTGTGTTCTGATAGTAAGCATATTCCTTTGTCTGATTACCTGTGTTTCTGACCCCCTTGCTTTGACCTCTGACCTTGCCTTTGCCTCCTGAATTTTGTGCTATGACCCCAGCTTGCTTCTAGACCTCCACTTCCTGAATTACCGTTTTGTACTGATCGACCATTCCTGTTACTGACCCGGCCTGCCTGACGTTCCCATTGGATTCCCATTGTACAACGTTTCCCTCTTGGTGACAACCCTGGACCATACGTCTACGCTTTAATCTCTGCTGCCACCTGTTAACCACCTGCCACAGCCTTCTGGATCCTGGACATACACTTCTACCTGAAAACGTCTGCTGTTAAGAGATCTCAGTGTCTGGTTTACTGTGCTTTGTGGTGCGCTGTGAGTTTGGAGTTTCCCAACCTGTACCACTCTGCCCAGCAGTGCAGCCAAGTCCATCCCCGCCATCTGGGGCTCTGGTGAACGCCATTGCGGGATTGGAATTGGTGCGGTCCAGGAGGTGTTGAACACATGGTGCCGTATTTACCATTTAAATCTGAGTATCTAGTACTGGTTCTCACTATTAGCCCAGATCTACATCTGTTATCCTAACAACAAGGAATACCTGAGAATGGGAAGAGCAACCTTCTGGGTGACCAAGTGGCAAAATAAAAGATCCTCAAGAACAAAGTACAACAAAGTACAACAGTAAGGTTAAGATAGTTAATTCATATTTCATAATTCCATAATTCATATTTCAGAAATATCTGAACTCACAAGAGGAAGACATTATAGTATTATTATTAAAGACTCTACAATGGATTATTTCTTAAATGGGGTGCTATGCCATGGGGGGGGGGGACTAGTTCAAAAGTTTTCTATGGGGCCTAGTCTATGCTAGTTGCACCCATGGTCAGAGAAGAGAGGCAAAGGTAGAGATATGGACAATGTAGGACTGAGAATCCTTGGACCCTTTTCCAACCTCTAGTAAGTAGACCAAAGTAACATGCAGATTTGCACGAACTCTGCTGAATTATTATTATACTAGAGCAAGGGTTTACTAGAAGGTCCTCTGTTACTCTACTGGCCCAGTCCTACAATAGACATGGACAGCTTGCCTTTCGCAAGTAGCTCTAAGCCCCTTTATGTCAAAAACGCAATTTACCTACATATTGAATAAATGTTCAGTTTCAATGGATGAAAGTATTGGATGGGCACTATCAGAGGTGTAGCTATAGGGGTTGCAGAGGTAGCAATTGCTACCAGGCCCTGGAGCTTCAGGGGGTCCACAGGCTTCTCTACAACTCCAGTATTATAGATATTACATGGTAAGTGGGGGCCCTGTTACATATTTTGCATTGGGGCTCAGGAGCTTCAAGTTACACCTCTGGGCGCTATGATGGCGCCAGTGCAGAGCTCGTGAGATGGCCTATTAGGTACTTTTAGTGATTTGGGTGAGGAGATGGATCTGGCAGGTTCCCTTTTAAAGGCAATGAAGACATAGTAAAGAGATTATTTATTATTATAAGCCAGAAATCTGTTGAGTAAAGATTTTCTTTTGCCACAAAGAATGTAATAACTTTTTATGTGCTTTTTAGTACGAGCAGAATTGAAGCACAATAATGTTGAGTGGTTGGGGCGAATAAAAATTAGAATTAGAACAAATACAGATGATAGTCATGGTAATCAGAAAAATATTTCTCTTACAGGCGCGAGGTCAAAGCAGGATTTCTCTGCCAGATGTCACAGTTGCACTCAGATTTTTCATAATTAAACTTTGTGGCGCTGAAGTCTATGAAACCATTGGACACAACGTAACAAAAATTATGTACAGTATATATTTGGTGGCATGTTTGAGAGCTGCTCCATCTGGTCTGCATTTTCTATTCAAGTACTATACATGGGCCTTGTCGATGTATAATTTGTAATAACATTCATGTATATTGACATGAATGCCATACTAGTTATAGTGAGAGTGTGTTCGGGGTGTTTATAGGGAGTCTGTCAGCATAAAATTGGGATATAAACTAATCCCTGTATCTTGTAGGGTTATCAGTACAGTTTACAAGGATGTATTTCATATTCAGGAACACTGCTCCATTCTTGTAATGCAAGTGAGTGTTATGCAAATGAGCAGAAAAGGGCTTTAGGGGCGTGGTTTTCCATCAATGGGCCTTTAGGGGCGTTGCTTTCAATCAATGGGCCTTTAGGGTCATAGCTTTCCATCAATGGGCCTTTAGGGTCATAGCTTTCCATCAATGGGCCTTTAGGGTCATAGCTTTTCATCAATGGGCCTTTAGGGTCATAGCTTTCCATCAATGGGCCTTTAGGGTCATAGCTTTCCATCAATGGGCCTTTAGGGTCATAGCTTTCAATCAATGGGCCTTTACGGTCATAGCTTTCCATCAATGGGCCTTTACGGTCAAAGCTTTCCATCAATTGACCTTTAGGGTCATAGCTTTCCATCAATGGTCCTTTAGGGTCATAGCTTTCCATCAATGGGCCTTTAGGGTCATAGCTTTCCATCAATGGGCCTTTAGGGTCATAGCTTTCCATCAATGGGCCTTTAGGGTCATAGCTTTCCATCAATGGGCCTTTAGGGTCATAGCTTTCCATCAATGGGCCTTTAGGGTCATAGCTTTCCATCAATGGGCCTTTAGGGTCATAGCTTTCCATCAATGGGCCTTTAGGGTCATAGCTTTCCATCAGTGGGCCTTTAGGGTCATAGCTTTCCATCAGTGGACCTTTAGGGTCATAGCTTTCCATCAGTGGGTCTATATGGGCAAAGCTTTCCATCAATGGGCCTTTAGGGTCATAGCTTTCCATCAATGGGCCTTTAGGGTCATAGCTTTCCATCAATGGGCCTTTAGGGTCATTACTTTCCATCAATGAACCTTTAGGGTCATAGCTTTCCATCAATGTGCCTTTAGAGGAGCTGCTTTCCATTAATGGGCCTTTTGAGGCATTGCTTTCATCAATGGGCTTAACTATTTGCTGCTGCTAACTGCTGCCCACTAACTGTACTGTGTATGTCTGATGACGTCATCCTACACCAGGAAGTAAAGGAAGCTGGCTTCATATAGGGGTTGTGTGTTAATGTGATTTTTACAAGAATGGAGCTGCGTTCCTGAATAAGAAATACATCGCTGTAAACTGTGCTGACAGACCTACAAGGTACTAGGATTAGTTTATATCTCAATTTTGTGCTGACAGACTCCCTTTAATGCTCTTTTACAAGTATTAGATTATATTACTACAATATATATATATATATATATATATATATATATATATATATATATCCACATAGTGACCGTGCCATAGAGACTGCAATAAAAAGTCTCCTATTATTGCATATGTTTTACTCAATAGTTTCTAATTCTTAAAGGGGCTCTATCACTAGTTAAAGTCATTTTTAACTAATCCCATCCTTGCATAGCCTTTAGAAAGTCTATTCCACACCTACCTATAGTATGTAGATTGCCTCCGTGGTTTCTGAATAAGTCCGTTTTTATTCAAATGCTAAATAGACTGGTGCACAATACATCGTGCACACCTCTCCTGTTGTTTTCTATGGGAGGCTGCTGCTGCTGCTGCTGATGACTCGCTTCCTGTTTGCCTCACACACATAGAAGATAATAGAAGAGACCAGTGCTGCTGGGGACTTCCTATGCTGGCTGGAAGCTCATTAGCATATGAATAAAAACTGACTTATTCAGACACCACTGAGGCAATCTACATACTAAAGGTAGGTGTGGAATAGCATTTCTAAAGGCTATGTAAGGATGTGATTGGTTAAAAATGACTTTTTCCAGTGATAGAGCCCCTTTAAGCTCACACTACTGCTGGGTTCTCTGTTGTTCAGGTCTTTCAGCGAACCCAAACCACGGAGAGCCAGACATCTACAATAGTGGTTATATATGGAGACTGGTGGACTCCATTAACTATAATGGGGTCTGCCGGGCGTCTGCCATTTCAAAACTTGTGGCTGAGAAAAATATGTCTTCCATGCAGGACTTTTTTCTTCGCTGATTTTTAACGGTCTCTGCGATGGACTCTGATGCAGATGTGAACCCAGCGAAAAAATGGCCAGGTCATGTGAAAGATGTGAAAAAGCTGTCAATGCACTTTAAATATCTGTTGGCCAAACTGGGACAATTAATGGCAGCAGTGATGACCCATTCTTTGGCTAACTTTTATCCGAAAAAAAACCCCACTTTAACCAGATGCTGATCACCCATTCACTGTATAGGTGTGTGCGGTCTGCAAGCATACCTGTACGTCCTTGCACTGTGAAGCTGCAGAAGCAGGGAACCATGTGTTACGACATCCCACAGAGCAGAGAGGGATGGTTTATTACCTGGCCTGCCTTCCCAGCCACTGTATACACATCGCTCAATGAACTTTGTGTATACAGCTATGTAAACTGTATAACCTGCTGAGCCCTAGAGGACCCAGATCAGCTCTTCTGTTGATTTTAGGAGACTAATGTATCAGCTGCAGTCATAGGGGAAATATTAAAATGCCCCAAAAGGTCTATTATGACCTTATATTGAGGACATTGCATAAATTATAAATCACCAACACCACGCCTACATCACAGGTTCTAAATCCGTCTCTGTGACACAATACTATGTGTCACCTACATAAACATTACTGTAATGGAGAGGGAGAACTGTTTTTTTTTTTTTTTTTTTTTTTTTTTAACTTTTTAGCTGAAGCCCTATATTGCAGAAACGCATCTTTTTTGTTGCAGATTTCGCTGTGTTTTCTTTGAGCCAAAGTCAGGAGTGGATTGAGCAGAAGTTAGAAGTATAAGAAGCTTCCTATATATTTCCCATTCCTTTTGTAGCCATTCTTGGCTTTGGCTCAGAAAACCGCAGCAAAATCTTCAAGAAAAAAATTCTGTAACGCCTCAGCCTTTAGTAGAACTTTGTGCTTTGCAGAATGGGGCCCCACGTTGAGAAAATGCAGCGTTTGGGCCACAGTGAAAAGGATGTGCCAAAACACGCTGCATTTTACATTACCTGCATAGTGGATGGGATTCTGGCAAATCCCATCCATACATTGCAGAAAAAAATCTGCAGTGGAAATGGTGCGATTTCAGAAACACTGGCATTTTTGTAAATCACAGCATGTAAATTACAGTTATGAAAACATTGGCGTTTTTCATATAGGTACAATAAAGGCAGAAAGTAAGCAGAGGAAAACTTTGCAGACTTTCTGTGAAAATCACGGTGTAGACACATTTACGCCACATTCTTTTCCGCACCTTTTTTTTGGTTGCAGCTCGCTACGTGGAAAAAATAAACCATTAGTAATGTACTTTGCTGTCTTTCTTCATAGGATGACAGCAATGGACATTAAACTGTTGCAGAGAACAGACACAAACTGATTCTATGTCTGTTCCCTTTGACACTAATTTAAACAGCATGACAGTTGCTATCGTTCATGCAGTGGCGTAATTAGGAATGGCGGGGCCCCGTGGCAACACCGACGTCGAAGACCTCAACCGACTCCCTCCTCCGCACTCTGTTATGTCCCTTAGTAAGCCCTGCACACAGTATTATGTACCATAGTGGCCCCTGCACACAGTATTATCCCCCATAGTGGCCCCTGCACACAGTATTATGTCCCTTAGTGGCCCCTGCACACAGTATTATCCCCCATAGTGGCCCCTGCACACAGTATTATGTCCCTTACAGGCCCCTGCACACAGTATTATGCCCCATAGTGGCCCCTGCACACAGTACTATGTCCCTTACTGGCCCGTGCACACAGTATTATGTCCCTTAGTGGCCCCTGCACACAGTATTATCCCCCATAGTGTCCCCTGCACACAGTATTATCCCCCATAGTGGCCCCTGCACACAGTATTATGTCCCTTAGTGGCCCCTGCACACAGTATTATCCCCCATAGTGTCCCCTGCACACAATATTATCCCCCATAGTGGCCCCTGCACACAGTATTATCCCCCATAGTGGCTCCTGCACACAGTATTATCCCCCATAGTGGCTCCTGCACATAGTATTGTGTCCCATAGTGACCCCTGCGCACAGTATTATGGCCCATAGTGGCCCCTGCACACAGTATTATCCCCCATAGTGGCCCCTGCACACAGTATTTTGTCCCTTACTGGCCCCTGCACACAGTATTATCCCCCATAGTGGCCCCTGCACACAGTATTATAGCCCATAGTGGACACCCATAAACAATTATTATACTCTGGGGTCTTTTCAGACCCCAGAGTATAATAATTGGAGACCCGGGGGAATAAAAACATAAAAAAATTACTGTTTCTTACCTGTCTCTGGCTTCCACGCTGTCTTCTCCGCTGGCGTCCTTATGAAATGACGTCAGACGTCACATGACCCGGGATGCAGGCCGGGCTCATGTGACGTCAGAAAGGAGGCCTGGCAGGATCGTGGAGAGGTAAGTTACACTGTTTGTTATGTTCCCTTACCTCTCCCGATCTGCCGATCATTATACTCGGGGGTCTGCAATGACCCCCGAGTATAATGATAGTATATGTGGGGCCCGCGGTGTCACTTGCCGATCCTGGCCCAGCCAGGATCGGCAAGTGAATAGGGGCCCTAACGGCTTATTTAAAAAAAAACGGTAACGGTAAAAGCAGTAGCGGCTGTCACCGGGCCCCCTAATGGCCCGGGCCCTGTTGCAGCCACCTCCGCTGCCTCTATGGTAGTTACACTCCTGCGTCCATGTTTATTTACTTTTGTAACAAGAAAAAGTCCTGCATGCACAACCGCCATTTCAAGCACTGCCAGATCTAGAATTCTACTGACAATGTGGAATGTCGTGTGTACCTGAACCCTGTAACTATCAAGATTCTCCATCCGGCTGCTGCACCTTTAATGTTGCCCTGCCAACAAAGAAAGCTTTTGCACTTCCAGAGGCTTTGTGACCTTGGTCTAGTTAGTAGCTGAGGAGGCCTATATAAGACCATGCCCTCCTGAGACGAGCGCCGACTAATTTACTTTGCTTGCTAGTTTGGCTCTTCATCTTGTCTGAATCTGCTTTGACATTCCCAGTTGGATTTGTGACCCTCGGCTTGATTCCCAGATAAGGCTTTAGTCTCCTGTTTCTGCTTATTACGTCTTCTCCTGGTTTTGATCCTGCTGATCTGATTTTTGTTGTCTCCACACCACTTTCAATTCTCCTTGCGGTGAGCTCTAGTGATGGCATATGGGGGTCTGTCTTGGCTCGCAGAAGCGTGGTAGTTTTAGATAGCTGTCGCTCCTGCTCACAGTTATCAGCCAATCTCCTGCTAATGCTTTTATTACGGCCTAGCATAAAACCATAACAGCAACTCAGAAACATAATGTGACGCTCCTGAGACCCAATACAAAATCTGTAATGGGGCCCCTACTGACCACCCCTGCTCCCCTATAGTGACGGCCCTGTTGTAACTTATCGCACAAGGAAATGTTTGTGCTTTATAAATAATATTATATGATAGTAAAATGCAATGTTATTCCTATCCTATTGGTTACGCTTCCTAACTTTTCTGTAAGTCTTCATAAATGCGTGTGGGTCTATTTACTACAAACCAGTTACTGTTACAGGGATTCTTGTGTAAATATTAATCTGCACATGTAACAAAGAGCTTCTGTTCCAGTCCCTGTGACTAAGACGGTATGCGCAAAAGAGCTGAGGAACCAGATTTCTGAGTAATTTGTTTTGGCCTGAGCTTTTTGTTATTTTTGGTCTGTGCTTCATCAACATTGTACCTCCTTTTTACTATGTGGTTGTGTGCAAAGACAGAATTCTCCAAAACATTTGTAATCAATCCTTTATTTATAAGCAGGGGAATCAGATAACCGTGTGATCCACAAGTAAAAAGGCCAGTCGGCCCAGTGACGCTATAATGGATTAGGGCTAATGTTGCTCCTAAGGTTACACTTTGTCTCTACACTGAACATATACGCCAGGAAATTCTAACATTTTATATGTATGAAGTCGGTAGGCCAACTCTTTTTTTTCACAGCCCAAGGCTGACTCCTTCATAAATGGTCCAAAGCAGGACTTACCACTGTGAGGACTCAGCAGGTTTCTGAACAGACAGTGAAAGTAGACAGTGGAGGACTGGGGAGAGGTGAGTATGAACTTTTTTATGTAACACATTCCTCAACCTTCCAACATATTCCGCAGCACTGTACAATTTGTAGGGTTCAACTACAGACAAAAAGATACATTACAAAGAAATAGTCAATTACAACGTATGTGGTAGAGGGAGTGAAACAAGAAGTACCAGCATCGGAGGTAGAATTGCTTATACAGTGGTCAGACAATTTTGCAATAGGTTACTGTCATTACACAAACATAAAACTGTATGAGTCGTCACCAGTCGTGTCCTTTAATGTGCAGATGGTGCCTGGACATATAAAGTTAGTCTAAAACGGCATCATATCATGTGGGGTAATGTGGAAGCTGGAACAGAGGAGAGATTATTTTAGGGTTTCTAACTACGGTACTGTAGGGTTTACATTAGGAATTGTGATAGGCTTGTCTGAAAAGATGTGTCTTTAGTTTGCGCTTGAAGCTGTAGAAATTGGGAGTTAATCTGATTGTCCGGGGTAGAGCATTCCAGAGAAGTGGTGCAGCTCGGGAGAAGTCTTGTATACGAGCATGGGAGGTTCTGATAATAGAGGATGTAAGTGTTAGGTCATTGAGTGAACGGAGAACACGGGTTGGGCGGTAGACAGAGATGAGGGAGGAAATGTAGGGAGGTGCAGCATTATGGAGAGCCTTGTGGATGAGAGTGATAACTTTATATTTTATTCTATAATGAATAGGCAGCTAATGTAGTGACTGGCACAGACTGGAGGCATCGCTGTAGCGTCTAGCCTGATAGATGAGCCTGGCCGCTGCATTCAGAATAGATTGTAGAGGGGAGAGTTTAGTGAGGGGAAGACCAATTAGTAAGGAGTTACAGTAGTCAAGGCGAGAGTGAATCAGAGCGACAATAAGAGTCTTTAATGTACCTCTGGTAAGGAAAGGGTGTATTCTGGAGATGTTTTTGAGGTGGAGATGACATGAGCGTGCGAGTGATTGGATATGAGGGGTGAAGGAAAGGTCTGAGCCAAACACAACCCTGAGGCAACGGGCATGCTGCCTAGGAGTTATAGTAAGGCCTGAGACCGCAATGGATATATCAGGGGCAGAACTATTAGATGGTGGAAACAGTAGTAGTTCAGTCTTAGAGAGATTTAATTTCAGATAGAGCGAAGACATGACATTTGAGACAGCAGAAAGACAGTCACTGGTGTTCTGTATGAGTGCAGGGGAGACGTCACGGAAAGATGTGTATAATTGGGTGTCATCAGCATAACGATGGTCCTGGAAGCCAAATCTGGCAATGGTTTTTCCAATGAGGGCTGTGTAGAGAGAGAAGAGCAGGAGCCTAGGAACGAGTCCTGAGGAACCCCAACAGCAAGGGAAAGAGGGGAAGAAACAGAGCCTGCGAATGATACACTGAAAGTGCGGTCTGAGAGATAAGAGGAGAACCAGGAGAGAGCGGCTTGACAAACCCTTTAATAACCAGCAGTGCACCAGAAATATTAAAAGACGTATGCCAAGCTGTCCACCTCCTATAAGTACTTTGTAGAAAAAAAAACCTGAACGCCATCTGCCAGCAACCTTCTTCCACAAAGAAAAACAATTATCATCAGCTCAGTATCAAGTGACATCTTTGAGAAAGCTGAGCACAATCTATGAGGCGGTGCTCATACCAACCTACAGGTGCCCATTTCATCCATTCAGTGCATGGCCATCTATCAGCACTGCTTCATAAAATGCAATAAAGTCTTCAGAAACAAAATAATACTGAGACTCTTTATTAAGGATGTATGATGAGCAACTAGAATGTAGGACAACCAATTACCCACAAAATAATACCTTGATTCTGCCATAAGAGTCCTATCAAAGATGTTCAATCTGTCCAAAATATACAGAACTATATCAGTTCATTACACTATCAAAGAAGAATGGTCTTAATTGGAGATGAGCGAACAGTGAAATATTCGAGATTCTTTTCGAATAGCCCCTCAATATTCGACTATTCGAACTAATGTCGAACCCAATTATAGTCTATGGGGAAAAATGCTTTGTTTCAGGGGAAGCCACACTTTGACTCAGGAGAGTCACAAAATCCACTATGACACCCCAAGAAATTATGCCAACACCCTGGAATGCAACTGGGACAGCAGGGGAAGCATGTCTGGGGGTATCTAACATGCCAAGTACCTTTATTACGCTACTATCTCGTCGGGATCCCTGTCAGCTTGTGATATGCGGGAGCTGACTTTTTACCGTAGGAATGCATTGACCAGCGTTGATTGGCTGAATGCCATACAGAGTACAGCATTTGGCCAATCAACGCTGGTTCTGCCGGAAGAGGTGGAGTCTAAGATCGGTCCACAGCAGTCTCTATTGTGGTCCGATCTCAGATGTAGCAGTGTTGAGCGCACAGCTCTGCTACACCTGAGATGTAGCAGAGCTGGCCGTGCGCTGAGCTCTACTACACCTGAGATGTAGCAGGGCTGAGTGTGCGCTGAGCCTTGCTACACCAGAGATGTAGCAGAGCTGAGTGCCAGAGAAGTTGGAGTCTAAGATCGATCCACAGTCCGATCTCAGATGTAGCAGTGTTGAGCGCACAGCTCTGCTACACCTGATATGTAGCTACCAGAGCTGGCCATGCGCTGAGCTCTGCTACACCCGAGATAAAGCAGAGCTGAGTGTGTGCTGAGCTATGCTACACCAGAGATGTAGCAGAGCTGAATGTGCGCTGAGCTCTGCTACACCAGAGATGTAGAAAAGCTGAGTGTGTGCTGAGCTCTGGTACATCCGGGGATGTAGCAGAGCTGAGTGTGTGCTGAGCTCTGCTACATCTCTGGTGTAGCAGAGCTCAGCGCACATTCAGCTCTGCTACATCTCTGGTGTAGCAGACCTCAGTGCACACTCAACTCTGCTTTATCTCGGGTGTAGCAGAGCTCAGCGCACGGCCAGCTCTGGTATCTACATATCAGTTGTAGCAGAGTTGATACATCCGGCACTCAGCTCTGCTACATCTCTGGTGTAGCAGAGCTCAGCGCACACTCAGCTCTGCTACATCTCTGGTATAGCAGAGCTCAGCGCACATTCAGCTCTGCTACATCTCTAGTCTGAATGTTAAAGGGATGTTTCAATTTTAGAATTTTATGACTAAGATGAAACATAACCTTATACCTGTGATCTCTGTGTGGTGCTGTGGTGTAGATCACTTCAATATGAATTGTCTGGTAGTAGAACAGCCCTGTGAATGGCACTGAGCAGCTTGCAGTGTAGTGTAATACATACAAGCTACAGAGTTAATCATTTTTTATTAAAACCAATTGCAGAAATGTTTATATTGAGAAATACATATAATGCACAAAAAAACATAGAAAGGTATTTGCAGCTATTTAAAAGGGTTGTCCAGGAATTGTAGCAACCCATGGGGTAGCAGGGGGAGGTGTATTCTGTTGTTGGCTTGCAGTATCTGTTCAGGCTTTCGTTGCTATAAGTTCTGAGCCTCATATGACCGCTGAGACCAATCATCTCATATGACAGCTCAGGCCAATGTATCTGAGTATGTGAGTAATGTCACCAATCCCTCTCCAGCATCCGCTGAGGCCATTGATTGGTCTTGGTGGTCATGTGAGGTGCAGGATTTAGGGCAACAAAGCCACGGCATGAGCTTGAACTGACACTGGCGAGGGACAATGGAACACCAGGGACAGGTGATTAATTGCTTTTTTTTATTTCACACCTCCCCTATTTTAGTACAAGTATAATATACAACTTGAGGGGGGGGGGGGGTCCATGTCACAATGTACCAACATCCTCATTGAATTTTACAGTAGCATCATCCTTGTCTCACAACAATCTTTGGATCGAGACCCCTCTAATCTGCAAAGTACAAACACATGAGAGAAAAGTTCTTATGTAAGTGTCTCTCTATGGCCAAAGAAATGTTCTGTTAGCATTTACTTATCCATCGTCCTTGAGGCCCACGCCATCCCGAAAAAGAAGTAAAATTTGTCCAAATATAATTTGTGTGGGGGTGTGAGGATGGATCCAATGTTGAAGGCTGACTTTCCGGCCACAAGCTGCCAAAGTAGTTACTAGCTTCTTTTCCTATTTCATGTAAGACCTAAGTTGAGTCAAATGCTATTTAGTCCAGAAATTGCATCATAGTTTATAGTTTAATATCCTAATTGATAGATGTAGCAGAAATAGAGAATTGTATCCGCACTATTAAAAGCACAGAATATCCCCAGTGAAAAATTCTAAATTTGACATTATATTTTCCATTTCTGCATATGGCACATGGGTATAATTCTTTTGTGGAAAGATGCAGTTGCCTGAAATTAAGAGATCTACTTAAGTGATCCCTAGAGGTCGACATCAAATGGGTTATCCAACATCTAAAAATTATCTGCAAATATGTCCACAGCAGTGCTAAATACTACCTTGTGCACCCTTTGCTTGGCTTTATTTTACTTGCTGCTCCTTGTATCGCTGCTTTTTACATTAATTGAATCTATGGACAAACTTCATTTCCCATGATGCATCTCCCTGCTCTCACTCTCTATGTGCCCCTCCCCTGTACACGCTACCTGCCAATGAAATAACAGGCAATAAATCACTCCCACATCTGAGGTCACATGATTCTGTAATATTTTGTTTACAAGCTCAACCCCCCTCCCCCTGTGAGCAGCAAACACAGAGAATGACAGCAGAGAGATGCATCATGGGAAATGTAGTTTCTTCACAGATTCACTGCATGTAAATAACAGTGATACAAGGAGTCTCAAGTAAAATAAAGCCAAGTAAAGAGTGGACACGGAAACAGTGAGCATGTAGCACTGCAGTGGATGTATTTGCAGATAATTTTTGGAAGTTGCAAAACTCCTTTAAAGCATACCGGTCATTTCAGTTGAGTTTCAGGAAAATCTGCCGTGTCTGGACATGAGAAGTAACACTATTTCATTTTATTATACTTATTTATCAGTTTTCCTTTCTGCAGGTTTTATCTGTAGTTTGCAGTTCTTACTGAACTGGTGGGTATAGACTAGTGTCATAGACTACCACTGATACAAGTACATTTTGGTCTGAAATCATATTAAATAAGACTAAGATGTCTGAAAAGTTAAGCTATGTTCATTGCTGGAGGTTCCACTAGGAGCCAATGCTGCAGACTTGCCAAAAATCACAGACAAAAAAATTCCTGCATACAGGACTTTTTCACCTGGCCAAATGAAGGAAATAATAACAGATAGCTGACAGACCCCATTATCTTCAAAGGTCCTTCAGGATCTTGTGTCCATCATTTACTGGATTCATTCCCAATGGGATATCCATTTTTCTGTTCCTATAACAGAACTAGAGATGAGCGAACAGTGAAATATTCGATATTCGTTTCGAATAGCCCCTCAATATTCGACTATTCAAACAAATATCAAAACCCATTATAGTCTATGGGGAAAAAAGCTTCATTTCAGGGGAACCCACTCTTCAGCAGAGCTACATCTCTGCTCCCGCATAACGCAAGCTGACAGGGATCCCAACGACATAGAGCCCCAAAGACCTGTTTGAGTAACATTCCCACCTAAATAAAGCTAATCCCTAGCTAACCTTGCCAGTACATCTATCCCTGTCTCACAGTCACATAGTTCACAGTCTCATATGAACCGGATCTGAAATCGACCATTCGTATAAAGTCATAGATTGGTGACCCTTAAAATAATTCCCTCTGGTGGCCCCAAGGACCCCCAATCCAACGCAGTAGAAAGTAATGGTCATTCTTTCCTAACCTTCTGAAGATCATAGTCTGAAGTCCACAAGATAACTGCTCCAGGCTCACATTTTTTTTGATTTGTCAACAATGCCAGCGGTCCCTATATAATGATTATCCAGTACTGTGAAGCCAAAGCAACTTTCCCAGAAATCAGTTTTCCAAAAACATAATAATTATACTGCATACTGCAGATTTTGAGCGGACACTAGGAGCGGACACTACCTGTTGGACACCGACGGTAGTGTGAACGCCCCCTTAGTCTCACATCTAACAGTACAGTAAACTGTATGTAATATTGTGGTTAATATCATTAGACGGTATATAGAGGATTTAATATTTAACTTCTATGGCCTTGCTAAACTCAAGATCCAGACAAATTTTCTTCATTTTTAACTGACTCAGGCAAATACCAATATACATTTATCCAGCTTTTACATTTACTGTCCTATTTTTAGGATAGAACATCAATTTTAGATTGGCAGGATCTGACTGCCAGGACCTCCCCATGTCAGCTGTTTCTCTGTAAATCGGACGACTGTTGCAATACTTATTATGGCCACCAATAAAAGTGTGGCATGTGAGAGCAACAGCTGGTGCAAGGAAGCAATATATAAGAAATAAAATATCAGAGATCACTCTATTTGCAAAAACTGGGTCAATTATGAAGCATCGTCAGCATTAAACAGGACCTGTCCTGACATGTCTGGTTAAGTAAATAGTAATACCTGTATATTCTCAAATATTTCGTCTAATAAGTCATATCGGTGCCAGAGTTCTTAGAGAACACAGTGTTCTTAAAAACAGCTCCAGAATAAGTTATGTCACGGGGAATAGAAGTATTTTAGAAAATAAGCAAGTCAGAAGAGCTTAAATGGGTCGTGCAGGATAAATTAATATTTTAAACATAAGCCCCCTATGCCCCCACCCTGTCTTATTAAATAATATTTCTTTAGCATTTTTCTTAGTTTTAGTGTAATATACGGTATGTAGGTCATGAAACCCACATATATTACATTTTTGCCTTCTCGCTGACGAGGTCTCAGTCTAATCAATATTCACACCCTGGAACGTCAGTGGAAAGAAGTCCTTCCCCCCAGCCCCATTATACTCACCCTTTCTCCTATGGATATCCAGATTGTAAGACGTCAACGTTGGATGGCCATGGACTGTCACAAAGAAGAGGTGCTAGCAGGCGATGACGTCCCGGGTCTGGAACTAAAAGGTCCTTTAAAGAGGACCTTTCATATCCTTGGGCACATGTGGTTCTATATACCACTAAAAAGCCGACAGTGCGCCAAATTCAGTGCATCTGCTTTCCCGTTATATGCCACAGGGCTGGAGATATCGGTGCAGTTATCAATCTCTGCCCACTGTCAGAAGGGGGTTCCTGACAGTCTAGATGGACTGTGTGGAACAGCGTTCCCTGACAGTACTGTCCATAGCCCTGTACTATCAAAGGCGGCCTTCCTTACCGCCCAGCCATGACACTAAGCTATGAAGAACGACCCCCAGTACTAGTCTATGGACAAGTACTGTCGGGGGGGGGGGGTGTGTGCCGTTCCTCACAGCCCAACTAGATTGTCAAGAATGCTCTTCTGATAGTCGGCTTTCTAGTGGTATATAAAACCGCATGTGCCTGAGGATATGATCGGTCCTCTTTAAAGGGGCTCTATCAGCAAAATCATGCTGCTAGAGCCCCACATATGCGTGCATAGCCTTTAAAAAGGCTATTCAGGCACTGTAAAAGTTAAATTAAACTACCCCGCTGTTTTAAAATAATAACTTAAAAAAGAATGTGATCTACTTACTGAAGGTGCACGCTGGGCGGGCATTCAGGGTGCGCCGTCTTCTTCTTCCCCGCCTCTTCTTCCTCTGACGTCTTCGGGTCCCGTCCTCCTCCGGCGCTTGCTCGCGGACACTGATAAAAAAAAATAGCCCGGGCGCATGCGCAGTAGCCGTAGTAGAAGCCGCGTGCTACTGCGCATGCGCCCGGGCTATTTTTTTTTTGTCAGTGTCCGCGAGCAAGCGCCGGAGGAGGACGGGACCCGAAGACGTCAGAGGAAGAAAAGGCGGGGAAGAAGAAGACGGCGCACCCTGAATGCCCGCCCAGCGTGCACCTTCAGTAAGTAGATCACATTCTTTTTTAAGTTATTATTTTAAAACGGCGGGGTAGTTTAATTTAACTTTTACAGTGCCTGAATGGCCTTTTTAAAGGCTATGCACGCATATGTGGGGCTCTATCAGCATGATTTTGCTGATAGAGCCCCTTTAAAGAAGTTTTCTCAGAATCAACACTTATTTTTATTTAGTTTGCATGCTATATATCACCATTATTTTCCACCACACATAGATATTGCCGTCAGTATGACCCAAGAAGAGCTCACAATCTAAATTCCCTATTAGTATGTTGTTTGGGAAGAAACCCACACAAATATGGGGTGATATACAAACTCCTGGCAGATGTTGACTGGATTTAAGCTGAAAATATACCCGTATACACAGAATAAGTGTCTGCTCATAGGGGGGTCCCACTGCTGAGACCTCTGCAGTCAAAAGAATGGCAAGCTTGGGTTTCCCATTTCATTGCAGTGATTGGACATGCGTTCTGTGTTGGATTCAAAGCCTGACACAGATAGTCAAAGACTGCACTCAGCTCTGTCATCTCCTAATACGTTTGTTATAGACGTTCCTCACAGCCCTATTAATCACAGCCCTCAAAATGAAGGTGCCCCCAAAGTGGAGCATTATTCCAAAAAAAGTGTTAAAGGGAGTCTGTCAACACAAAAATGAGATATAAGCTAATGACAGTACCTTGTAGGGTTGTCAGTGCAGATTGCACTAATGTATTTCTTATTCAGGACCTCAGTTCCATTCTTGTAAAAATCATCCTTTTATCCCTATGCAAATGAGCAGAAAAGGGCTTTAGGGGTGTGGCTTTACATCAACGAGCTTCATTATCTGCTGCTAAGCTCCGCCCCTGCTTGTAGACTGACATGTCTCTGCATGGCCTCAGCATACTGTACTAACAGGATAAAGACACGCTGCCCCTGAAATTGAAGGTGGCTGACTTCAGCTGCCCCATCTGTAACCAGTCTCCTTCACTTCCAAGTGCATCTCTCTGAGGATGGAAACCCAGGGGAACCCATTATAGTCTATGGCCGTGTTGGTGAACCTATGGCACTTGTGATAGAGGGGGCACTCAGAACCCTCTCTGTTGGCAAGCGCGGCATCACCCTCATTGCTCACTAACGGGTAATCCAGCACAGGATTAGTTAGTGAGTGATCACTGCTTCAGCTGTATGTGCAAATACAGTTGAAGACAGCAGGACAGCAGCTTACACTGATAGCAGAGTGTGACCTCTGCTCTGACGCAGACAAGATGATGTCATTCATCAGCGCCTGCAGTCAGAAGGAGGAGGATGTCTGGCTACTCTTCATGGGAGGTAAGATAAGTAGCATATAATACTGTGTGAGGGCCCACTGTGGAGCATATCATACTGAGTGGGGGCTCAAAGTAGAGCATATAATACTATCTGGGGCCACTGTGGACCATATACTACTGTGTAGGCACCCAAAGTGGAGTATATAATACTGTGTGGGGTCCACTGTGGAGCTTAGAGCCCAACTGTAGAGCATATAATACTGTGGGGGGCAACTCTGGAGCATATAATACTGGAGCCTAAAAGGCTCTGCGCATCTTCTTCCAGAGCTGGGTTCAAACTTCTATGCATGCGCAAAAAAAAATGGTTGCGCGCAGGTGCTGTCGGCTCTGCCCGAGTCCCGATGGCAGAGCCGACAGCACCTGCGCGCAACCATTTTTTTGTGGCCGCTTACGCTCGCGGCCACAAAAAAATGGCCGTGTGCAGTCGGCTCTTCCCGAGTCCCGATGGCAGAGCCGACTTCGCATGCATAGAAGTTTGAACCCAGCTCCGGAAGAAGATGCGCAGAGAGGCTGTTCCTGAAGAAGATGGAGGCGGCGCTGGAGATTTCTCTTGCAGCATAGGGGATGCCCCCAGTGCTGTTTGAGCCCCGGGGACTGCCCCCAGTGCTGCAAGAGAACTCATTTGCATATAGACAAAAACCAGGATTTCTACCGAACGGCGGCGCAGAGAAGGCATCTAAAGGTAGGAGAAGAATAGCCTTTCTTAAAGCTATTCCTACATGTGATCAAGAAAAAATGTGATTTTAATGATAGAATCCCTTTAATTGTTCAAAAGTATAAAAGTATACCAAATGCAAACCATTACCTTTCAGTACAAAGTGGTTTGTATTATTGAAAGCTCTATAAAGCCCCATTTGCACAACTATAATTTGCGGGTCCATAACTGTCCACAATTGTGGCTCTGCAGAGTATTAAGGTTACATTGCCATGTTGGCACTTTGTAGTAATTTAGTGGGTTTTGGTTTGCAGTTTGGGCACTCGGTCTCTAAAAGGTTTGCCATCACTGGTCTACGGGGTCCACAGGTTTCCAATAGTAACCACTTTTTAAGCGGATTTGGTTTCTGTTCAGGGGGTCCCTAAGTTTCCATTTATGGGGGGATCCAACGTTTGTTGTTCTGATCCATCGGAGAACCAGAACAACGGACGGACATAGCGCTAAAATATGAGACTGGCGGAAGTCTTGTTTTAAAACTGAAAATGATAAAAACAAATCTGCACAATTTCAGGCGGACATTAAGACTGATGAGACTCTGGTGCAAAGGTGAACATATCCTGAAGAGCAATGAAAGACAGAGGGATTTGGATGAAAAGTAGGGAGGTTTTCCCTAAACAGGAACACTTGGAAGGAATCCAACACATCTTATGAACAACATCCATTTACTTTCCTACCTAAAATAGTATCCCTGAGAGTGTTTTCTAAGTACCTATCAATAAAAGACGTTTTATGTTGTTTGTAGCAGGTTTATTCATCATTTTATGTCAGTCAGTAACTGGATGTCAGTAATGCAGAAAAACACGAAATTACTGTCATTCTTCACATTCTGCACAATAAACAATATCACTTATCTTTGCAATATACTATAACAAGACGACCATTTTCCCGTAGTGCAAAATCACTGCAATGTGGTTGTACAGACCAAGCCAATATGGCTTCTGACAGGAGACAATGACGTACGGCACAATTCGGCCTCTGCCGTCTGGTAAGTCGCCGCTGTCTGCTTGTAAGTTTGCACCGCCCATACATGACGTCATGGCTCTAGTATCACGCCCTTCTTGTGAATAGCTTTGGTTGATACACGGAGTGAGGGGCGGGGCTTGGTCGTGTCGTCATTGTGTGGGCGGAGACTGCGGCCAGTCTTCCCTCAGACCACTCTGGAAGGGGCCCCAGGTAAGCAGCTTGGTGCAGGGCCCCGGGCTCCGTAGTGTGTGCTTGCTGGGTGACTTGGTGGTGGGTGTTACACGTAGTCGGGCTGTGCCGCAGCAGCTGTGTGAATGATGAGGGGCTGCAGCCACACAATAGCCCTCCCTGCAGGGTGACCCGGGTGACACATGGACATCTGGCTTGCAGTTAATATGTAAGAGGGAGTCTAATCTGACCTCAGCACATAGGAGCATGTAGTCCCGGGGGAGGGGGAGGTTTGGGGTTTTGGATCACTCATTACTGTTATTGCTTAATTACTTGTGTTTTTCTTAATATTGTCCTTTTGTCCTTTCTGTCGTCTTGCAGGGACTTGAGAATGGCCCCTCGACAATGCTAGGGTTACCATGGGCAGCGCCGCGCTCCGCTGTTTCTGCTATGGGTGCCTCTTCACCTCTGTGACCTGGACACTTCTGCTCTTTATTTATTTCAACTTTAGCGAAGAGAGCCAAGGCGTCAGACATGTGTCCATCAAGGGGCTGGAGCCGTACAAACCCTTCCCCAAGAAAACGTACCCCCGCTTTTCCCGGGAGTCAGCCGGGATGGATTCTGATGGATCTAACAAGGGTCGTGTGGGAGACCAGCTGGGAAATCATATAGGAAACTTTGTGGAAACCAATGGCAATTTCTCCCCAGAAATGGGTAAGAACTAGAAACAATGTATAAGATGTGCTGAAGAAGTATCCTTAGCTAATTTGCATATCCTTTACCCAGCAAGCACTGCCTGTAACACTCCTCAGTGTGAACCAGGACCCCAGCGTTACAAGTTATTATAAAGCATTTAAAGGGGAACAGGGGAATGGACTTCTCCAAAGCAGTGACCCTACATTAGTGTCTTATCGCTAGGGGATGTCTGACATGAACACAGGCTGCTATGTGAATAGAATACTGGTCCCCTTGTGTTGCTGTCTCTCCATACACTTCTATAGGACTGATAGAGCGCTGTATTTGGCTATAGAAGTGAATAGATTGATGGTCACGTGTTCTCTATTGCCCCATTCACACTTGTCATTCAGGTAGTTCCGTTCTCATGATAACAAGGGGTTCCAAGCAGTCAGACCCCCACTAATCTGACACCTCTCCTAACCAGTGAGGAAAACTCCTTTAAAAAGGAGTCTGAAACATATAAAACCAATAACACAAATAGGTCAGGCTCACCTGAATGTAAATCGGTGCCTCCATTGCAAAGATATTAGCTCATTTGCATATTCTAAATAAATTATTTGGAGCACCAAGGACGACCCCACTGCTCCAAACTGCTATGTTCCACAGGGCCATCAGGTAAGATTTCAGTATAGCTCCTTGGAGACGTCACTTAAAGAAAGGAAATGGGAAGAAGGGCGTATTAGAGAGGTGAGGAGTATAGCAATAGCAGTTTGGAGCCATGGAGCCACCTTCAGTGCTCCAGACTGCTCATTTGCATATTCTGAAATAAATTAATATCTCAGTAACAGAGTCATTAATTTTCTTTCTTGACGGACATCAAGGGTCCATTATTTATTTATTTTTTATGTAGATTGGGAGCCCCATACAGAGATCACAATGTGCATTTTTCCCTATCAGTATGTCTTTGTAGAATGGGAGGAAATCCACGCAAACACGGGAGAACATACAAACTCCTTGCAGATTTGAACCCAGGACTGCAGCGCTGCAAAGCTGCAGTGCTAACCACTGAGCCACCGTGTTGCCTGAGTCATTAATTTTCATAGGTCTAAGGACCAAATTGGGAAATCCCTCCCAAGACGAATTGTCAGATTGGAAAAAAAGGAGCCGCGCTCACGTCCGTTTCACAGCAAACATTTCTTTTATTGGTACACAGCAACAGACCATCAATCCACCAATCCTGCTGTGTACCCATAAAAGAAACGTTTGCTGTGAAACGGACGTGAGCGCGGCTCCTTTTTCCCAACCTGATGACTCGTCTTGGGAGGGCTTTCCCGATTTGGTCCTCACACTTGTGACGTACGTCCTCCTTTATGAGGAGGCACCTTCGGCTCGTCTATACTCCCGCGCCGCTTCTACACTTCAGTTATTACAAGCTCGGGTGGTCCTGGATTTTTGTGAATGATTTTTGGTGGGGGAAGTGTCAGGTGACCCTGACCTATCTAACTGTGTGGCAGGTTTGACAGACTCCCTTTTAAAGGCATATTCTGCTCATAGCAAGAATAGGGGGTAACTTGCTGAGTGGTGGGGGTCCCACTGCTGAGCCCACCAATCACAAGTCATTTTCTGCAGGTTGGATAGCATTTGTTGTTTCATTAATTTCAAAGGGACTGCCGGAGATGCTGCTTCATCTCATCTTTGTTGGGGCGGATGAATCCTGGGAAAGTTTTTCTGATTTTGGGACCAAGTATTGGTGAGCCTACACTCTGATCAGATGACTACTTGCTCGATCTGGGATAGGTTATGTCCCTGCGGCCGATGTAGGCCAAGGAAAATAATTTCGGAAATTCTGTTGGTGTTGGTGGAGTTCGCTTATGTCAGTCTGTGGTTTGTAAGACTTGGCTGCATGGCATGACTTGGGCAAGGTAATCATTTGTGAGTTATTTGTATGGACGAGGTAGCTGGTGGGACCTCTGCAGATCTGTAGAAATAACCTGGATTAGCATTGCCTGTATCCAGCCTCTGTGAGTAGTAGGAGTAGTAGTCAGCGCGGCTGGCAGTGGTCCTAGTCACGGCTAATCTGCTGCAGAGAAATTGGCACAAGATAAATTAAATCGGTCATACCTAGGTTGTAACTCCGGAAATACACAGCGTGCGCCCATGCCAGCTACTGATACATGAACTTACTGGTATGAGTTACACATCTAAGATCTGCACTTAATTAAGAAATACGTTACTGGATTTTCTCAGGGTTTTTTTTTTAAGCAATTTTTTTTCTTAATTTTTTTTTCACTTTGTAGAACGGGTATGTTGGTGATTGAAGGAGTTGTCCCGTTTGTACACTACAGGGAAAATGTGTTCAAGTGACCATGTCATACGGTGAAATGTCTCGAATGCTTCGTCCGCAGGGGTCAGACCCTTGGCCAGGTTCCGCTGAAGACTTCCTGCCGAAAATATGCAGCAGATCCAACTTCTACGGCTGGACCGTTCCAGACATTTCACCCTATTTCATGGTCTCGTAACACATTTCCTCTGTACTGTTTTACAGTATCAGCAAAGTGAATGAGATTGTGAAAACACATCCACACGTAAGCAGATTTTAAAGGGCTTATCCAGGACTTGTACATTTATGGTCTGTCCTGCATAGGTCATCAATATGTGATTGGAGGGATTCAGACCCCAGGACCCCCACTGATCAGCTGGTTGAAGAGGCTATAGTGTTTGGATAAGCATGAATATGAAGCACCACTCCCGACATATCGTAGGTACTAGGCTGGGTATTTCAGCTCGACCCCATTCACTTAAGTAGGACTGAGCTGTTTCTCTACCATGCGAACGATGAAAGTGATGTCATCAGCACAGTGACTGCTTCTAAAATCTGATTGGTGGTGGTCCCTTATGTCAGACCCCTTTCAATTACATACTGATGACCTATCCTAAGGACGCATAGTGTGAAATCCATAGCAAATAAGCAACGGTTTGTCTTAGATTTGCAGCCTAATTTGCCTATTTTTGTTCCATTCACTGTGGACTTGCCTGTAAATACTGTATGAATATGCTGCGTGCAGGCTTCACCCCTGGGAACCCCAAGTGTGTGGAGATTGGGGGTCCTCCAACCCACATAGAAGTGAATGATGATAGCTGTGGACATGCCCTTTGCCTGGATGTATTGGGATCCCTGTTCGCCTCAGTGGTTAGGTTCCCAAAGGTGGGGTCTGCATTTATCCTATGGAATATAATGTGGATATGCCATATATATCCAAGTCTTAGATTGCACTGTGGGTATAGGGTATTTGGTAGGACCCTTCCCTGCGGCCGGTAGCATGGATACCTCTATCCTATCCCTGTTTGCTGGTTTCTAGACCACCATGGCTGAGCATGGGCCTCACTTTTATGTGTATAAATCTTCCCACATCCTGACTGGAAACTGTCCAGTCCATCTTATCCCAATCTCCATACATCTTACTAAAACCAGACATCACTGAGTCGCCAAAGAGCAGACCACATTTCGGGCAAACAGTGTGCTTCTTGGGTCACTAAAGTGTCCCTACAAACATTTGTTCGTGCATTTCACACTTTCTTCTCAAGAAAGTGCAAGGATCTCGAAACAAAAAGTAAGAAACAAGTTTCCAGTTACATATGAGTTCCTTCTAAAAATAAGATACAATTACATAGACTCGCTGTGACCATTTACTCCCCCTTGTGATTTAGAGCTCCCTGGAGCTTGGCTTACTACATCAGCTGCCTTATTCACACTGTGCAGTATTTTATGTGCAGAAATTGGTTGTAATGTAAATATAATCTGGAATCCTATAGGATTGTCTATGGTGCATATATTCCCTGAAAGGAAACTATATATAGGCTACATCTTGGGTTTATTTAAAGGGACTGTCACCAGGATGAAGCATATTGAACCAGCCATACAGTTGGATACGTCAGGATCACCCTATGAGGGTAAGTTCACACAGGGTTTTTTTGGACCGGAACCTGAGGCAGAGGCTGCCTCAGGTTTCGGTCCAAAATATGGGTAGCTGTGACTGGATGCCAGTGTAGTGCATCGGCATCCAGCCACGCTCTCCGCTCTGGATTAGGCCAAAATGAATGGGACTATAATAATGTACAGCACCATGGGATTAATATAATAATGTACAGCACCATGGAATTAATGGTGCTATATAAATAAATAAAAATAATAAAAAATAACTAACGGCTCCAGGAAAAATGAACTTGCCACCTCCCATTGATTTCAATGGAAGCCGTCTTTTTGGTCAGGATTTTGAGGCAGATACGGGGAAGGAGTCTGTATCAGAGCAGTATGGGCCTAGTACTTTGGAGCACCCGAGCCGCCCCTAGTGCTCCAGACTGCTCATTTGCTTATTGTGAAATAAAAGAACATCTCAGAAATGGATGCACAAATCTTTGTGGGAAACAAGACGTTACATTCAGCTAAGTGTGTCCTATTTGTGTTGCTGGCTTGCTGTAGTATCCTTCACCATGGTGACAGACTCCTTTTAAATACATGTCTTCACTATAATTCCTATTATAAGCTATGGGTACCGTGTGGCTGTCTGGAAAAAACTGCACAGAGCTGACAAAATATAAAGACGGCATCTTTCTGCGGCTGCGGCCTCTTCGTGGTAGTGCTGGTTGGTGGGTCACACTACTTGCACCTTAGACAATGAGCCATTGGTGTTGTATCCTGAAGATTCGGTGCAATTATCTATCCGTAGTTGTTGTCCCCTATACATTTACATGCAGTTACGGGAAAGCTACTGGGACAACTGTGAGAAGATTGGGAAAGTTGAATAACCCGAGCCTTCTGTTCCCCAACATATGCCATTAGGGGTGAGTTGGGAGCTGACAGTGCTGATGCAGATTAGGGTCTACTAGCCAAGTGGGTGGTAACAATGCATAACATACACCCCCAGAGAAACCACATTGTTACCGCCCACTTGGCTACTATAAACTAATTTGCAACAACATTAAAAGGGCTTATCTCTGAAATAGCTTATCAGATCTGAAAAACAAAACTACAAAATGCTCAGAGTGTCAGCGCCTATGGGACAAGTTAATCTTTTCAGACCTGGTGAGAGGTCCTCTAAGTTGTCGATACAAATGATATTGAACAGGTTTTCAGGGAACATGATATAAAACAGCCATATGCATAGGGTGACGGCGCCTATCTGACAATGTATGTCTTCATGCTTTTCAGACCTGACGCAGGTCCCCTTTAAGGCTGCCTTGGGTTCTTCTGTAAGAATTTCCAGGAGCGTTAAATAAGGAAGGAATAAACTGGTAACTATGTAATGACTGGCAAGAGTTGCACAAAGCAACGTGGCACCGCTATCTGGTGAAAGGGTTAATGCAGATGCTCCCTTTGCCCTTACAAGAGTGCAGATTAAGATTGCTTGCTTTGGAGTAAACATCCAGTATACAATGTGACCAGAAATTATAAACTGACTTGTCACAAAGTGGGAGCCTTGCCTAAAACCAAAAATCTGTTCAAGTCATTTCCTTTATGCGGAGTCCAGTTCTTTTTTCGTTTTTGCTTTAGGAGAAGTGCTACTTCTTCTTGTACGGCGGTGTGTTATGGCCTCTCTCCCGTGAGGTTTGTTGCCTGATAGACATGTTTTCTCTCCATAATGATATTAATATTTTACATTCTGCCTTCCAGGTATGATCTTCAATGAACAAGATCAGGATGTACGGGATGTTGGCTATCAGAAACACGCCTTCAATATGCTGATCAGCAATAGATTGGGGTATCACAGAGACATCCCAGATACCCGAGATCCCAAGTATGTCCACACAGGGATGAAACAGAAATCCTTTTCAATTCCTCCTATAAAGTGATTGATCTCTTTTCTGAAGTTATCATATGGCAGGCAGATGAGATTATTTCATTCTTATATAGAAGTCACCCCCGGAGACCGCCCTTTGTTACATACTGGCTATCTCTTTGTAATGGTTTTGCCTCTATATGTGTTGGAGCTGCACCGTCTACATAGTAATAGGCTCTGGGGAAGGGCTGGGCAACTTTTCGGAAAGAAACCAAAACCAACCATCAATCTGGTTATCGGACGTGATGTTGTGCACGTTGGTTTTTACAGTATTCTGAGCTTCTACCTACTGTAAGGGGGCGTTCACACTACCGTCTGTGTCCGACAGGTAGTGTCCGCTCCTAGTGTCCGCTCAAAATCTGGCGCGGAGACTAGCTGTGTCCGTGACGCCTGTCATTTATTTAAATGGGCATTGAGTGTGTTCTTTTGCACTCCGTGCCCTTCCTTCCCTGTCCGCAAGTAAAGATGTCCGACTTCTCAAGTGGACAGAAAAAACCTGACATGTATGGTTCTTCTCTCCGCTTGAGAAGTCGGACATCTTTACATGCGGACAGGGAAGGAAGGGCACGGAGTGCAAAAGAACGTACCCGATGCCCATTTAAATAAATGACAGATGTCACGGACACAGCTAGTGTCCGCTCCTAGTGTCCGTGCGAGATTTTGAGCGGACACTAGGAGCAGACACTACCTGTCGGACACAGACGGTAGTGTGAACGCCCCCTTACTGTTATACTTACTGCTATTATATTTTCTCTTCATACCTCAGAGTATAATGAGGGGAGGGTAAAAAACAAAAACTTTACTTGCCTCCCCTGGGCCCCAGAACTGGTCTTAGGTCATCCCCCAGAGCCGTCCTTAACGTCGCTAATGACATCAAGGACTGTTGAGGCCTGTGATCGGGCCTCAGTGGTTATGTGGTGTCGTGATACATAGACAAAAGCGTCACGATTGGAGATGAGCGAACACTGTTCGGATCAGCCGATCCGAACAGCACGCTCCCATAGAAATGAATGGAAGCAAATGGCACGTAGACTTTGCCAGTGGCCGGCCGCTTAACCCCCCCGCGTGCTGGCCGCTTCCATTCATTTCTATGGGAGCGTGCTGTTCGGAACGGCTGTTCCGAACAGTGTTCGCTCATCTCTAGTCATGATCCCTTCCATGGGCCTCCGCTAATGATACTCTGGGGTCTCAATAGAGGTAAAATGCCTGAACAAGGAGGAGGAGGAGAACAGCCTAATAAGTTAAGATCAAATGTTATTTATTTGATAAGATATATCTTCGATTGACCGGCACTCTTCATTTATGTAAAGTGGTTTTATAGTTGGAGTTATGACTTTGAACCACGTTAGATAATAGTTCCCACTGAACAGGCCCATAAAATGCCAGTGAATGGGTTAAAGGATAGTGCGTTGCAGGGTATTGTGTGACACCCCTACCCCCCCATCCGACTGACTGAGGACTTTATTGGATTCCCCCATGAAGTCTTCCAGTGTGAGGCCATACAACAGCTGAGCATCACATGGCGGCACGCACATTCCTGACATCTATATTCTGACCGTACTCCAGTAAATAATCTATACATCCCTTATAACAGCTGCTCCTACTGAAGAATTCTTACGCAAACATCTGCAGAGTATTTGTGTCATTTGTCTATTCCATTTTTGCGCTGTAAACTATTGCACCCTAAACACACAGCCCAAACCCCAATATAGAGTACGATGCAATGTGGTAAGTAAACGCCATTCATATAGTATATACATATGTTGTCAATTTGATAATTGGCAGCTTGTTCTATACGATACAGAGCCATTTGCAGGCTTGCGTCGCGGGTTCTGCCATCCTAACCAGCGTTCTACACTCACCGGCCACTTTATTAGGTACACCTGTCCAACTGCTCGTTAACACTTAATTTCTAATCAGCCAATCACATGGCGGCAACTCAGTGCATTTAGGCATGTAGACATGGTCAAGACAATCTTCTGCAGTTCAAACCGAGCATCAGTATGGGGAAGAAAGGTGATTTGAGTGCCTTTGAACGTGGCATGGTTGTTGGTGCCAGAAGGGCTGGTCTGAGTATTTCAGAAACTGCTGATCTACTGGGATTTTCACGCACAACCATCTCTAGGGTTTACAGAGAATGGTCCGAAAAAGAAAAAACATCCAGTGAGCGGCAGTTCTGTGGGCGGAAATGCGTTGTTGATGCCAGAGGTCAGAGGAGAATGGCCAGACTGGATCGAGCTGATAGAAAGGCAACAGTGACTCAAATAGCCACCCGTTACAACCAAGGTAGCCAGAAGAGCATCTCTGAACGCACAGTACGTCGAACTTTGAGGCAGATGGGCTACAGCAGCAGAAGACCACACCGGGTGCCACTCCTTTCAGCTAAGAACAGGAAACTGAGGCTACAATTTGCACAAGCTCATCGAAATTGGACAATTGAAGATTGGAAAAACGTTGCCTGGTCTGATGAGTCTCGATTTCTGCTGCGACATTCGGATGGTAGGGTCAGAATTTGGCGTCAACAACATGAAAGCATGGATCCATCCTGCCTTGTATCAACGGTTCAGGCTGGTGGTGGTGGTGTCATGGTGTGGGGAATGTTTTCTTGGCACTCTTTGGGCCCCTTGGTACCAATTGAGCATCGTTGCAACGCCAAAGCCTACCTGAGTATTGTTGCTGACCATGTCCATCCCTTTATGACAATAATGTACCCAACATCTGATGGCTACTTTCAGCAGGATAATGCAATGCCATGTCATAAAGCTGGAATCATCTCAGACTGGTTTCTTGAACATGACAATGAGTTCACTGTACTCCAATGGCCTCCACAGTCACCAGATCTCAATCCAATAGAGCATCTTTGGGATGTGGTGGAACAGGAGATTCGCATCATGGATGTGCAGCCGACAAATCTGCGGCAACTGTGTGATGCCATCATGTCAATATGGACCAAAATCTCTGAGGAATGCTTCCAGCACCTTGTTGAATCTATGCCACGAAGAATTGAGGCAGTTCTGAAGGCAAAAGGGGGTCCAACCCGTTACTAGCATGGTGTACCTAATAAAGTGGCCGGTGAGTGTATGTCTCAGTGAAGACTTTCTTATGTCTGATATTCCTTACATTGGGTTAATATGGATGCTGGCTTAGAGTCAAAAGCACTTTCCTAATATGGGGGATGGTGTTTGTAAATCTAGTAATGGACACTGTCAAAGTTTTTAAAGTAGTTACAAGTTTTTTGGGGTGGTGGTGGGGTTCACTCCCAGTATGCACTGACTGTGTGACTTACCATTATTACATTTTCATTGGCAGGTGTGCTAAAAAGATTTACCCCACAGAGCTGCCCCTCGCCAGTATTGTGATTTGTTTCTACAATGAAGCCTTTTCTGCCCTTCTGAGAACAGTGCACAGCGTGTTAGACCGCACACCGCCCAATCTTCTACAGGAAATCATACTTGTGGATGATAACAGTGATCTAGGTGAGAACTTCCAAAGTGATGTCAAATTTAGTTAGACTCCATTTCAAATCTTTTTATCAGGTACAGAATGCCTTTTAGGCTACGGCTGAGTTCACACAGAGTGTTTTGGTCAGGATTTTGAGGCGAAATCCGCCTTAAAATCCTTCTCCAAAAAACGCCTCACCATACAGTCCTATGTAATCTGCTTATAATTTATTTCCGCTAGCGGAAAAAAGAAGCAACATGTCTATTCTTCAGGCGGATTCTGGCTGGAAAAAAATCAATGCATGTCAATTAGAGACGGAAAATTCACCTCCCGGTTTTTGTACGCGTTTGACGTGGAATTGTCAAAAGCTGCCTCAAAAACCGCGAAACTTTTTTGAAAATAATGCATTTGCACATTCAAAAAACGCCTCAAAAAACACCACACGAATTTTAAGCGGATTTTTCCTGACCAAAATCCTGATTAAAAAAAACTCAGTGTGAACGAATGTTGTGGAAGCGCAGCTTTTTTTGTTGCAGTTTTTTGAGCCAGAACCAGGAGTGGATTGAGTAGAAGTATAAGAACTTCTTATATATTTTCCAGTTCTTTTGTAGCCATTCTTGGCTTTGGCTCAAAAACCCCAACAAAATCTGCAACAAAAAAAGCTGTGTTTACACAACTTGGAGCCTCTGCCTTAAAGGAATTTTCTGGCTTCAAATAGATGTTTCATACCCACAAGGTAGGTCATTAGTATCTGGTCTGGGGGGGTCTGACACATGGACCCCACTGTGATGTACGGGGGATTCAGAAGCTCTGGTTTCTTTCCCAAAAGCAATCTTTATTGCAGCAGACAAGCTTACAGGTACAGGTAGTGCTGCTCAGCATGTTAAAACAAACAAATGCAAATAAAGACCTACACCTTTCCAGCGGCTTACTAAACGAGTTCTTCCCTCACTAACCAGGGGGTCAGCCTACTGCTGACCTCCTAACAAAACAGGGTTTACAAGTAAACAAGGGGTACACATACCCGGCACTTTAACAGCGTCCTTTTTGGCAGAGCTTTCTCAGGCTGGCTGACTGTGTCAGTGTTTCAGTCTCTCTCCTCCCTCTCACTAACCAGCACACCTGTGCTACTTACAAATCCCTGCTGGCCGTTTCCCAAGCCTGGAATGGATTGCCCTGCAGGACTGGCCCGAACTTTACTCCAGTCCGGGACCTACAAGCTAAATGCCTGTACATACTGCAACAGTCTTGGGGAAAAATAGCGGTTCTCCCACACTATACCTCTCTCCACTTCACACCACACAGAACAACTAGAAGCCTTCAGGTGCTGGAACCTACAGCAGTAGACGGAGTGTAATTGCTACTCTGATCCTATTCGAGTCATAGGGCAGGAGCTGCAATTCCTCTCTGCCACTGCTATACAGTGAACGGTGTTGCAGTTCTTCTCCTATTACTGGAATAGATGTAGGCTGCGATAAGTGATCTCTACAGAACAGAAGCGGTCAGCCTATCAGTGGCCAAAAAACTGCAAAAAAAAAAAAAAAGTCTGAACAATTGGTCATTTTAGTATGCTACATTTTTTTTTAACAGAGCATTTCCATCTAAGATGAAAAGGAAAAAATAGTGATATATTGTCATTGTCTAACTCTGTGCCAAACATAGTGGTATATGGAGTCCCTTTTGTTGGTAAAGATGGCTGTAATAATAATCCCTTCTTTCTATGTAATCCGTCAGACCTTTATTGCAATCTTGTCCTGTACCACGTGTGGCTGGAAGTCCGTGACCTGATGATATTGTGTATCGGTCTCATTATATGTGACGTTATTCCATGACGTGTACTTGTCTTCCAGCTGCACAAGCCCTAGAGACAATGACAGAGAAGCAGCTGCTTAATAGGTGGAGGTCAAGTTTGAGGACCACCGATATGTAAGAAAATAGACAGTGAACATGTATAGATTTAGGGCATATGCACACAGCTACCGTATATGAAATAGCGCTATGATAAGGCTGCCATGGAGATGTATGACTATCTACTACCCCCCCTGTCGTTTGGAGAACCCTTATGAATGACACTAATATTTTTCTTTTTTGCCAGGAGATTTGAAGCAGCCATTAGATGATTACATTAAGGAAAACCTACCCAACAAGGTGAAACTGGTGAGGAACAAGCAGAGGGAAGGACTTATTCGTGGAAGGATGGTCGGAGCCTCTCATGCTACAGGTAGGAATATTTAAGACCTTCCCCTTTTCATTGCCAGTACAACAGTTGACTATTATTAGAGTGTTTATGTTCGGCCATATATTTCCCCGTTATATTGGTGACTTTAATTCTCTATATAAAAATAAAAGTAATACTTTAAAGGGGTTGTTCAGGATACTTAATATTGTAGCAGCAAGCCGGAAAGGTGGACAGAAAAACAAACACCCCTCCCCCCCCCCCCCAATATACTCGCCTGACCCCGATAGTTCAGAGACCCAGGCCGCTGTCTATTCTCCATGGTGCCCTGGAGCTTTTCCCTCAGAAATCCCCTCTGCACCAATCAGTGGCCTAAGGAAAGGACATGACAGGGCACATCACTCGCGGACGTCACAGATGACATCCTGATTCCTTTCCTTAAGCTCTGATTGGCCACAGCAGTCACATGCGTTGGGAACTTACATATGTAAATGAGCAATTAGGAGTCTGATGGGTGTTGAAGATTTTGGAAGAATTTGGTAAAGTCATGCCAAGTCTACCTCGATCTAGATGACTGACCTAAAGCATTTCAGGTGGCTCCAAGATCGTCATTGCTCAATATTTTTTCAGGTGCATAAAAGGCCCAGCAGTCATGATCCTGCTAAATATATCCCGTGGTCTTCGTGATCACTTGTCTAATGGCAGGATTTGTGTCATTAATACATTTTGTAATATACTTTATTAACAATTTTTGTCTCCTTTCTGTGAAATCCTGCATCTCTTTCTTCTTCCCCTGGCTTCTGTATTGAGCTGTTCCTGCGTCTCCCTGAATGTTACTGTGTATGATGTACTGGCTGTGTAACATGTAGGGTGGGTCACTTCAAACAGTTAGATTTCGGACATTGTAAAACGTCCAAACTTGCTTTTGGTGTTATAGTTCACGGAAATGAGCCACAACTTAATAAAGTATATTACAAAATTTATTTGACACAAATAGTGTCAGAAAATCAAAAGATGTCCGCATTAAGAGCCGCAAATACTGGAGTGGGTCCTATACTTGTCCCCATTTGCAGCTCGGCCCATTCAGCAGAATGTGAGAACCGCAAATGACACCTGAATGCCAATTTGAGTGTCATCCGTATCGTGACCTGCAGACTGCATACGATCATGTGGATGAAGCCCAACTCTGACAGCCATGGTCATGCATATTTAAAGGGGTATTCCCACGTCGCATACTCACCAGTCTTCGATGCTGTAAATTCTTCTTTCTTCCGGCTTTGTTTGCATAATTGGTGGGTGGGGTTACATATGCAAATCCAGCAGCGAGAAAACACCGCTTCTATGCCGCTGGCCCTCCCTGTGCGCTCCTGATGCAGCTAGGCATCGGACGTACAGCCTTCACAATGTAATACAGACCCGGCATCCGCTGTAATAGAGAGGCAGATGCCAGGGAGTGTAGACGCCGGCACAGGTGCCTGCAACATCGCTATGCTTCTGCCCTGCATGAAGCCAGCAGCGGCAGGAGCGATGCTGCTATTCCGCTCCTCCGCCCCCTCCTCCCCTCCGGAATAGCAGCATTGCTCCTGCTGCTGCTGGCTTCATGCAGGGCAGGAGCGTAGCGATGTTGCAAGCACCTATGCCGGCGTCTACACTCCCCGGCATCTACCTCTATTACAGCGGATGCCGGGTCTGTATTGGCGGCCCCTTCCCCCTAAAGTATAAAGTACCCCCCCCCCCCCTCCAGGCTCGATCCTGTGCACTTAGCCCCTCCCCCCTCCCCCCTCAGAGCAGCAGATACATCACTTGACTTTTGAGCAGATAAGTCAAGGGCTGTCAACAGAGAAATGAATAAAGTAAGATAGTGGACAAACAAAGCAGTTTTGCTGAAGCAATGTATTTAGGAAATGTCTCCACATTAACAAGCAGTATAGATAGGATCCTTGTGATGGGACAACCCCTTTAATACCTTTTACCTTCTTTCCCCTTTACACCTGTGTAATATTTCATCCTCTGTACTTTCAGGTGATGTTCTGGTGTTCCTGGACAGTCACTGTGAGGTCAATGAGATGTGGTTACAGCCTCTACTTACCCCCATCAAGGAAAACCCCAAGACTGTGGTGTGTCCAGTCATTGACATCATCAGTGCGGACACCTTAATGTACAGCTCGTCCCCTGTTGTACGTGGTGGATTTAATTGGGGCCTTCACTTTAAGTGGGACCCGGTGCCACTGTCTGAACTTGGAGGTCCCGATGGATTCTCTGCTCCATTTCGGTAAGTATAATACGTTCCGTCTTTACTAGATGATTTTAAGATGTTGATGCCATTCATCCCTGACTAGCTTTGGCGGGATGATCTGACGTTCAGCCTACGCGTTGGAGAATGTTATTTTGTAGAGGAGTTGGCAGTATAAGAAGCCGTGCCAGAGAGTAAGGCGTTCGCTGTAGTAGTTCAGCCCTAGATTGTTTCCCCCTTGTAAAGCTGTAGAACATAAGAAGCCTCATTATTATTGGATTCTTGTCATAACTATCTGTGTACGCTGTGTCCCGGATTAGAGCGGCCTGGAAATATACAGTACTCGGCTCCCACAGACTGCCAGGACTGTTATGAGACCCATTGGCAGAGATGCTTAGTAATGTGAAGACTTGACCTGGCTCTCTGGATCTGGAATCTGAAGGATTAATTTGACCAAGAGACGGATAGTACTTGAATCTATTAGTTGGATTGTTTATTGGAAAATGTTATGAGGTTTTGTTGGCGGCCTATCTGTAGCGCTATTAATTCATTGCTGCAAGATGGAAGTGATTTTTATTTTTAATTTTTTTAAACTTTCCAGAACTGAGCAAAAAATACTTCCCAGAAGTCATCAGACACTTGAAGCTGTCATCTTTCTCTGGTCGCCTCGCAAATTTCATTGAAACTAATAATTATTAGTAAAAACGAAGTATTTGGGAATTCTGGTTGGCACCTAGGAATATTTTCCGTCACAGCTGGTCAGACTGTATCCTGGTATGATATGGGTCATAACACATAAGTGATTTTATTTTTGTGCCTTGCTCCTATTCCAGATCTCCTACAATGGCTGGAGGACTTTTTGCAATGGACAGAGAATATTTTAAAACACTGGGGCAATATGACAGCGGCATGGACATCTGGGGTGGAGAAAATCTGGAGATATCATTTCGGGTAACTATATCTTATCTTGGTGAAATCTTCTCAATAACAGGTGTGATCAATGATGGTACCAAGTGTGGCTGTTTAACTACTTAGATGCCATGGTCAGTTTGTATGGGAGGCTGCTATTTTTAACTCTTTAACGTAGGGCTGGGCGAGTGACCCACATTATAATTACAATTAATCGAGCATTTGATATCAATTACAATTAATTAGGTCATGTTCCCTGGTTTAAGAGGGAACACAATATTATTCATCTTTTAAGGTTCACCCAGTGGTTTAGTTCGGATCCCAGAATATAATAAATGGAGGCCCAGAGGATGTGATCAAACACAAAAAAATGACTTGCTTTATCTGGGCTACAGCATGACTGACTGATGTCAGGGGCCACTGAGGCCTGTGACTGGTCCTCAGCATCTCTTGGCGCTGTGACCCATAGATACAAGTGTCACAACGTCACATGACGGCTGAGATTGAGTCACAGGTCTCAGCGGTCCTGGACAGGCAGGAGATCGGAAGACAGCATGGAGTCTCACCGGAGCCGAGGAGAGCAACACAATTTTTTATTTATTTTATTTTATTTTTTTTAATCATTTTTTTAAATCGCCTCTCTTGGGCCTCCACTTATACCCTAGGGTCAGAAGAGACCTCAGAGTATTATAATGGCAGTTCTGGTCTCAATGAAACTGCAAATATTGTAATAACTGATGTGAACAAAATTGTATTGGTTATCCTGGATCATATTTGGTTTAGTTTATTTTTCGATTAACTAGCCAATACTACCTTAAGGGTAAGTTCACACAGTTTTTTTGGTCAGGATTTTGAGGCCGTATTCGGCTTGTGCTCCTGGAAAAAGAAGCGAGATGCTCATTCACCTCGTGATTCGGCCTGGAGACACTCCCTCCTTCCAACTAGGTCCATTTATTGGGCCTAATCCAGAGCGGAGTGTGCAGCTGGATGCCGGTGCAGTGCACTGCCTTTCAGTCACGGCTACCCGGCTTTTGGATCGGAACCTGAGGCGGCCTCTGCTTAGCTCTGCTTGCAATGGAGGATAAAAATCAGTCCATGGTCATGTGATTGACGGACACACAGGTGCACTGCTCGTTACTAGTTTGATTACTGAGCTGTGACTGTAACGAGCAGTGCACCTTTGTGTCCATCACATGACCATGGACTGATTTTTATCCACTGGTGTGCAGAGATCTAGAAACCTGTGAGAAATTGATATAGAAAGTACATTGGAAAATGATGTAACTTTTTATTATACAATCCATAACATTTGTTTTAATATTGGTCTGACACTGCCCAACCCCTTTAAGTTCAGTAGTCCCTGTATCCCACTAATGTGTAGTTTTTCCTGGCCTTCCGCTCTTGGTCTATAGTCCCATTCCCCTGGGCTTACTATTATAATTCGCTCATTTCTGAGCAGTAAGCACAATAACTGCCAAGTGTGAATGGAGGAGAACAGTAAATGATAAAACTCTTATCCATCGTGTAAGGGTTTATGGTTGTAGGAAATTTTCTTCGTGACACTACTGAAGATCATCCATAGGGTCACCTTCCAATCTCCCCTTTATTCACTTGTCAGTGGTTGGGGATGTTGTGTCGTGTAAAAACAGAACCGTTTTGAGGGTTTTTATATAATTTCAGATCTGGATGTGCGGTGGGAGCCTTCTCATTGTACCTTGCTCCAGGGTTGGGCATATATTCCGGAAAAGACGTCCATATGGATCACCCGGCGGCCATGACACGATGGCTCATAATTCCTTACGCCTTGCACATGTGTGGATGGATGACTATAAGGTAGGTATACAGAAGACTCTCCATTCTCGGCATGGACGTTTCCTTACTGTAATAACCTAGTCACACTGTTTCTTTTATCACCAGGAGCAGTATTTTGCCCTTAGACCTGAGCTCAGAAACAGGGACTACGGAGACATCAGTGATCGCGTGGCCTTGAGGAACAAACTGAATTGCAAGTCCTTTAAGTGGTATCTGGACAATATTTACCCTGAAATGCAAATTTCTGGTCCCAATGCCAAAGTCCAGCCGCCGGTATTTGTAAATAGAGGCCAGAAACGGCCCAAAGTCCTACAACGTGGGAGGGTAAGCTGACTGTCCTGAGCTTCCTAGATTTGTTACATTGGTGCTCAATTGTAAGAGCGAATATTTTTCCATAAGGACACTGCACTCTAAAATATGTTTAATTATTATTATTTTTTTGCATTTTGTAAGGTGCATTTGGGGTTCATATAATGTGCTAAATACCTTGCATTATTTTTATTTATTTTGCTAATAAAAAAATTGCAGCATTTTCTGTGGGTTATAATTTTGGCAACACCACATTTATATGATCTGCCTAAGGTGCTGTCTTGTAAGCCATAACCTTATGTCATACATCCTTGCCTGCAAAATTTATGCTGATCAGCCATATAACCACTGACATGTAAATGATGCTAATAATCTGGCTACATGGGACACCTTATGGATATGCCGGAAGAATCTGTGATGTGAGTGAATATGAGTTCAGGCCAGTGCTCAGGTGTCTACAGACATTCAATACACAGAAGCAAATCTAATACCTGCCAGTATAACGGCATTATGTAAGGATCTGTATGTGCAAACACTAAGGAACAGGTGATGGGATTTGGGCAGATCAGGCGCCAAGGGATAGAATTACTTGTACAAAAATGTGAAGGTATTAATACAGAACTCACCGGAATGTGGTGTCAGATGACATTGCACTAATATCCAAGAAGTTCCTTAAGATGGAACCGTAACCAGACTCCGACCAGATCCATGTGTGTTTAATTGCCATCCACAGCCATAATTCTGATCTGGATCTCATAAATTGATTGCCGGTGCACAAGAAAATAGAAACAAACCTGTAAAACAAGGTGGACAAAAATAAACCGACTTACGTTTTAGTAATCAATGCAAAGCAGGAGTAGTCACGACACAAGGGGAGACATATGGGAGTATCCCGCTTATCTCCTCAGTACAGGTAAGCTTGTATCACCACTTCCAACTGCCTGACAGTAGATGGAGGTAGAGTATTAAAGGTGGCACCCGGGCGCATACACTTGCCTTGTTGTATCTGACAGACCTTTTATCATGGACCTGAGGTTCCAGTGTCGTTCTAATCCCCAGGTCATGTGATCAGGACCAGCCCGTGACCAGGTTGCTTTTCCCCCTCCTTCCTCTGCCAGTCTCGCAGGTAATTTACCTATGAGATCAGGAGAAGGGGAAGAGGCGCCCAAATGTATCCCCATCTATTGAATGGAAGTGATGATACATAGTTACTTGTATTTACACCTCTTACCCCTACTGGCTGTGATCTCCGCATCTTATGTGTGGATAGGAAGTTAGTTTCTCCATTCCTATAAGATTCACATAAGGTTTTCCTAGAAATTAACATAGAACTGTACTGTTCATCATGAGATATTGGTACTTGGAGAGGCAGAGTGTTGGTCACATGACACAAATGAGGACCAGAAGGGAATGGGTAACCCACAAGTACAGCCACTGCTCCCATCGCCTATATATGTTATACGCCAACTGTGTCTGAGACATCCGATGACTTTTTAACCTTTACCATGGACGTATTTAAATATTCTTCCAAATAAAGCGCCGTCCTTATGTCTTTGTTTTTTGTTTTTTTTTTTCAGCTCATCAACATGCAGACAAATCGGTGTCTTGTGGCCCAGGGTCATCCTAGTCAGAAGGGAGGGCTAGTCGTTGCCAAAGATTGTGACTTTAATGATTCGGACCAGGTAATGGTTTAGTCTTCTATGCATGAATATAAGTGCAAATCCAACCCCTGCTCCAGGTTTGCAGTCTGTAGTAATATTATATAAGGTCATGATCTGTGACCATGCAGCAATCTCATATCATAGTGAGACGTGTTTAGGTTAATGTGTGGACTAGAGATGAGCAAGCACTATTCGAAACGGTAGTTTCGAATAGCACGCTCCCATAGGAATGAATGGACACAGCCGGGGCCGACGTCTTGCCGCTTAACCCCCTGCACACCGGCCGCTCCCATTCATTCCTATGGGAGCGTGCTATTGGAAACTACCGTTTCGAATAGTGCTTGCTCATCTCTAGTGTGGACCATTAAGTGTGAGAAACCATAAGGCACACCCCGAGCAGTGCACACATTGTAAAGCTTAGATACTCATGGTGATGACTTCCAGATAGACCCTTAATAACAATACATCTGTGTAACATTTCCAGATCTGGACGTATAATGAGGAACATGAGCTCATCCTCAGCAATCTCCTCTGCTTGGATATGTCGGAGACTCGATCCTCAGACCCTCCACGACTGATGAAATGTCACGGATCGGGCGGATCGCAACAGTGGGTGTTTGGGGTAAGTATATTTTAGATGAAAGAGTAACTAAACTTTCAAAGAACTTCTTATTTATGGGCGGTATTTGTGCCGCTAATACACTTTTGTAATATATTGTATTAACAAATTTTGGCTCCTTTCTGTGAAATCCTGCATTTTTTTTTTCACTCTTTCCCTTGCTTCTTTATTGAGATCTGTCCCTTCTTCCCACTGTGTATGGTGCGTTATAGTCGTTGTCATCCATAGCGTCCAATCACAATCCTCTTTATGTTTAAATTTTCCTTGGTAATTAATAGAGATGAGCGAGTACTGTTCGGATCAGCCGATCCGAACAGCACGCTCCATAGAAATAAATGGATGCACCTGGTACTTCCGCTTTGACGACGGGTGGCCGCTTAACCCCCGCGTGCTGGCTACATCCATTCATTCCTATGTGAGCGTGCTGTTCGGATCGGCTGATCCTAACAGTACTCGCTCATCTCTAGTAATTAAAAGCTTCAACCTGATTGGGCAACTTTTACAACCCTGATAAATCCTCCCCCCCATGTCCATTGACATAAAAGACAATTTGCCATCGGAAACATTCCACACATGCCGTATCGGTGATCTGTGCCATGTTTGCTGGCAGCGCTCACGCCCTTAGCTAGTTGCCCTGGCGACGTCTCATTAAGCTTGCAGCGGCCATGGGTTGGCTCGGGTATATAGATGACATTCCAGGAACGCTACAATTTGTGACTAGTTTTATGAGGTATGAGGTTTGTTTTACTGCTCCTTGTATGAATAAGAAAACCCCAGATTTTATAAGGAGAACATTCTTTCTCCAGAAAAACAACCGCCTCTATCAAGTGTCAGTCGGGCAATGCTTGAAGCTCATGGACGCCCTCAGTCATAAGGGATACGTCGCCATGTCAATCTGTGACTCGTCGCCGGCTCAGCAGTGGCATCTGGAGAACTGATCCTACTACAAGATGGGCACAAGACGGACCTGTCCACAAAGACTACAAGAATCTATAAGGCATTACAAGCCGTATGCTGCTATTTTAATATGGTACAGTTTTAAAGAATATATTGTCAATCTCTTAACATGTCGCGCATGTAGCCAGTGGATTAGGTGTAAGCATAGCAAACCGCTTCCCGCTACTAATGTGCAATTTTACTGCGAAATTCTAAGGAAGGGGGAAAAATTCTAAAAAAAAATTGTTTTAAACCTAGTCTCGAATCACATTTGCGATCTAGGAAATTGAGACCATTTTAAGCGATTTTTATTTCATTTTTTGATCTCTTTTGCTATCCATCATATCGTCAGTATTTTTCCAAGGTCATACCGTTTCATTGTGACAAGTTCTAACTTTTTAGAAACTCTGGAGCACCCTGTTACTTTTTAACACTGACTTTGCATATGCTTTGCAAGGCTTGGGCATTTTTTTAATATATTACGGTCTGTATCATTTTATGTTCATTTATGCAATTTGGTTTAAAGGAATTTTATCTGGGAATTTTTTTTTTTTTTTTTTTTTTTAAAGAACACTATTAAAATGAGATGAAAAGGCAGGTTGTCTGCTGTTACTTCTGGTCAATAGCAACTCTTCTTGTAGTCTGACATTGCTGCATTGTACAGAGATAATGGTTGTAAGTCGGTGCGTAGGTATCGCAGTCAGGTGAGTCACTTAGCGGAGACGTATTGTATATGCAGCCACCAAGATCTGCCTTGTATTTCTAAATTTCATGTGGTTTGTTACAGTTCGTTCATGTTGCTTGGCTGTTTTTTTAATGTATATGTATAAATGTGCAGATGCAGCAGAGCTGAACTTGTTAAAGAGAATTTGCAATGTAAGACATGGGGTCTGCTTTGCAGGAAGGATGGTTTAGAGCAGAAGGAACAGAGTAGACAACACGGGGGCTCAGTGGAGTCCTGGGTTTGAATCCCGCCAGGAACAACATCTGCAAGGAGTTTGTATGTTCTCCCCGTGTGTGTGTGGATTTCCTCCCATTCTACAAAGACATACTGATAGGAAATATGTACATTGTGAGTCCTATATGGGATCACAATCTACATAAAAAAATAATAAAATAAATAAATAAAAAGCATGGCTGCTTTCTTTTGGAAAGAGTTCCACTTTGGTCACCTGATGCATCTTGAATGGGACTGAGATCGTAGTATGGCAACGTGCCATCGGGTGTAATGTCACTGTCTGATAGGTCTTTCTGAAAAAAAAGAAAACAGCCATGTTTTCCAACCCTGGGTAACCATTTAAGCCCAGCATTAGCAGAATTTGATCATTTTGGCTTGGCTCCTCTTGACTCCTCCTGCAGGTCAGACGCCATGTTCAACTTAAATGTGTCATGATACAAGGATATGCCATCACTTAAGAGCGTGTTCACATGGTGGAATTACATGCTGATTTTAAAGTGATTCAAGTCTTAAAATCTGCCAAGTTCCGCCTTTAATCTGTCTCCTATTGTTTTCAATGGGAGGCAGAGATTGAAGCAAGACACGGACAAAGTAAGCAATCCCGCTCGATCTTGCTGCAGATTCCGGGACATGAACCACTTCACTGTTTGGCTCATGGCGGAAATGAAAGAGAAATTTGAGGTGAAAGTCCACTTTAGATTCCTCTTCCCTAAGGGCGCCAATGTTCTAGGGAGGTCTTAGAAGGGGAATGGGTGCTAGACCAGTGTTACATCCCCTTCATGTTTGGGATCAGTGGTGGCCAGAGGTTGGATCATAAAGTGACGGCATATTCAAGGTCCGTGATGACGAACCTATGGCACGGGTGCCAGAGGTGGCACTCAGAGCCCTCTCTGTGGGCACCCATCTGTGGAGCAAATTGTACTGAGTTGGGGCAACTTTGCAGCAGACTATACTATGTGAGGGACCACTGTGGAGCAGATTGGACTGTGGGGGCTCTTTCACTAATTATATCACATAGTACAGTATCTGTCTTATAGCAGACGTGATATTATTAGAGGCCATAAAAACATTGCACAGTCACTACAAAACAGATCTGTGCGATGTAAGTAATGAACATTAATTGTTCATAATTATACCAAAATGCAGTACAAAGTTGTATTATTGAAAGGTCTATAAAGCCCCATTCACACGACCATATTTTGCAGGTCCATAATTGTGGATCTGCGCAGTATTAAGTTTAAATTGACGTGTTGTTCACTTTGTGGTAAATTAGTGGGTTTTGAGTTGCAGTTTGGGCACTTGGTCTATAAAAGGTTCGCCATCACTGGTCTAGGTGGTAGGCCGTTCTTCACAACATTAGAATACCCCTTTAAAAACAAAACAAAAAAACCCCCACTACGTCCACAATCTTAAATGCAGATATAAAAGTGTCCTTGTAAATGTACGATATTACATATGTCACCTAAGTTATAGTCCAGAGCTGTATTCACTATCCTGGTATGTTTCAGCTGAAATATCCCAGCATTCCTGGCCTTCCGAGTGTCCTCAGCAAGGGCTGTATCACAGTTATGAGTACTGCACAGTAATCTGGTTTAGGGGAAACAGACCACCTCCATCATAGGAGACCAGATAAGCTGCAAGGCTACATTCAGACCACCGAGGTGCAAAAACGTCCATTGTTCACGGTCGCCATCAACGCTAGGGGAAGCTGCTTTCACGGATCCCTCATATATTACATTGTATGGAACAATCCGTGAAAACTGACAATTAAGATATGACCCATTACAGTGGACCATAAAAATAAGGCTCATGTGACCATCGCCCAGTCACTGACATTGAATGTAATCTGTCCTGTTGATCTAGCCTCAGTGTCTGACATCAAGCTTGTTGTGCTTAGAGGTGTAACATGGGCTGTAATTCGGAATACAATACACAGTAAGGCAGATTTATTAAAGTAGGTGTTATGTACGCCAGGCTTTATAAAAGCCCTGACCGTTACAAGGTACGCCTGATGGATTAAGAGGGTCTGACCTAGTAATAAATTAGGTAAATGCGCCAGAATGGAATTCTACGCCAGTCTAGAATTGATGGATTACCTGTATAATTCATGCCAGAAAACTGGTGCGAGCTTTAATAAATATGTTGGGCTGAGGTGTGCTCGCCTGGATCCACCCAAATTTGAAGCAAGTGGCAAGTGAGGCGCAGAACAGGGGAAGTCTTTCCTCTCCCCCTCGTACAAGAAAAGGCCTTGCACCCAAAATACACCACATTGTACCACATTACACCAGGACAATGTGCTGCCAGGGCAGGGGCAGCGTTGGACATATTTTCAGAGTAGGCCACATGTAGGTAAGAGAATGCTAGTCTCCCGGAGATCACTCGCCTCTATGAAGAGTAGATATCTGCTCTCCCAGTAGGGAATCATGCAGCAGATTGTACCAGAGGCCACAAGGAGGACAGACACTTAGTATGTACAAATCTGGGCATATGCCTTCCTGGTTAGTAATGTTACCAAGTCGTACATCGCCCTGAATATTCGCCGGAAAGCAAACACATGTTACACACGCACACTTACACGTACACATCGCCTACTTGGAAGTCTTAAATTGAAAGGTTACTTATCAGAACATAATACTAAGTCACAGTTCTCCTTTTTCTGAAAACTGCCTCGCAAAGCCGTTCCAGCTTACCATTTGGTATAGTAACTTCAGACTAGAAGTTCATGGCGTCTTTCACCAGGACACAAGCCTCATGGGCAGAGATTACATTTGTAGCACTGCCTTTATCGCAGGTAATAATTCAATGTAGTCACATTGTAGATCACAAGTTGATGACCCCACACCATGATAGTAGTATAAAAATCCATAAAGATTGTATCGTTTGTGAGCTTTCTGTTGTGGTAATTTGAGAGTCTTCTAAATTTGCTTTCATTAGCTGTGATCTTTATACATGTCATAGCCAAGTCCAGTAGCCTTAAAGGTAGCCAACTATCTAAACTGTATGGTGGTGGGATAACAAAGGCAGGTATATGGCCGTACTTACAGTGTTGGCCAAAAGTATTGGCACCCCTGCAATTCTGTCAGGTAATACTCATGTTCTTCCAGAAAATGATTGCAATCACAAATCTTTGGTATTATTTTCATTTAATTTGTCTTCAATGGAAAACCACAAAAAGAATTGTCAAAAAGCCAAATTGAACATAATTCCACAGCAAACACAAAAAAGGGGGTGGACAAAAGTATTGGCACTGTTTGAAAAATCATGTGATGCTTCTCTAATTTGTGTAATTAACAGCACCTGTTACTTACCTGAGGCACCTAACAGGTGGTGGCAATAACTAAATCACACTTGCAGCCAGCTGAAATGGATTAAAGTAGACTCAACCTCTGTCCTGTGTCCTTGTGTGTACCACATTGAGCATGGAGAAAAGAAAGAAGACCAAAGAACTGTCTGAGGACTTGAGAAGCAAAATCGTGAGGAAGCATGACTAATCTCAAGGCTACAAGTCCATCTCCAAAGACCTGAATGTTCCTGTGTCTACCGTGCGCAGTGTCGTCAAGAAGTTTAAAGCCCATGGCACTGTGTCTAACCTCCCTAGATGTGGACGGAAAAGAAAAATTGATGAGAGATTTCAACGCAAGATTGAATGTTAGTCGAGGTTCTTTATCCACAATCCGCACAAACAAGTTCAAGCTGCCCTGCAGTCCAAGGGTACAGCAGTGTCAACCCGTACTATCTGTCGGCGTCTGAATGAAAAGGGACTGTATGGTAGGATACCCAGGAAGACCCCACTTCTTACCCAGAGACATAAAAAAGCGAGGCTGGAGTTTGCCAAAACTTACCGGAGAAAGCCAAAACCGTTTTGGAAGAATGTTCTCTGGTCAGATCAGACAAAAGTAGAGCTTTTTAGGAAAAGGCATCAACATAGAGTTTACAGGGGAAAAAAAAGAGGCCTTCAAAGAAAAGAACACGGTCCCTACAGTCAAACATGGCGGAGGTTCCCTGATGTTTTGGGGTTGCTTTGCTGCCTCTGGCACTGGACTGCTTGACCGTGTGCATGGCATTATGAAGTCTGAAGACTACCAACAAATTTTGCAGCATAATGTAGGGCCCAGTGTGAGAAAGCTGGGTCTCCCTCAGAGGTCATGGGTCTTCCAGCAGGACAATGACCCAAAACACACTTCAAAAAGCGCTAGAAAATGGTTTGAGAGAAAGCACTGGAGACTTGTAAAGTGGCAGCAATGAGTCCAGACCTGAATCCCATAGAACACCTGTGGGGGAGAGATCTCTTGATGGCAGTTTGGAGAAGGCCCCCTTCACATCTCAGGGACCTGGAACAGTTTGTCAAAGAAGAATGGTCTATAATTCTAAGTTGTTGCTATAAATTTCTTGTTTATATTTTAAAAATTTTTCAATAAAAATAAATAAAAAAAAAAAAAAATTCCAGCAGAGCCTTGTAAGAAACTCATTGCTGGTTAGCGGAAGTGGTTGTTCGCAGTTATTTTGTCTAAAGTTTATGCTACCAAGTATTAGGCTGAGGGTGCCAATACTTTTGTCCGGCCCATTTTTGGAGTTTTGTGTAAAATGACCAATGATTTGACTTTTTTTTCATTCTCTTTTGTGTTTTTTCATTGCAAGCAAAATAAATGAAGATATTAATACCAAAGAGTTTGTGCTTGCAATCATTTTCTGGAAGAAACAGTATTATCTGACAGAATTGCAGGGGGGCCAATACTTTTGGCCAACACTGTATGTACCATTCTCTATTGAGGTATACATGTGGATGGAACAATAGCTGTTGGCTGGACAAGCATATGGCTAACAACTATCTGAAGTTTATAGCCACTTCAAGGGGTTGTCCAGGGAGTATTTATTCATTTAGCTGGTCTTGCGGAATGGTTTCATTAGATCGGGGTGATCAGAGGCAACATTTGTATCTGCAGGTCGTTTCACCCCCACCCTTCCTGATCTCATAGGTACTTAACTACCTGTGCTATGTGGGCTGACTGACTTATAGCAAAGCTAGTCCCCATAGCTCAGGTAAATAACCAGTGAGATGGGGAAGGAGGAGGCAGAGCAATCCTGGGAGCTAAAAGTTGCCTCGGGGTCACATGACCTAGGGGTTGTGATGTAGACAAAACCCAGACAACCCATTTAACTACAACAAAGTACAGAGATGTACAAATACTGTATCGGGTTTAGACAAACAAGCCCATTTGCCTGCTCCTACCCGACCCCACCCACTTGACATTAGAGAGTCTAGTCAACATATCGGACATCAAAGCTAGTGGGACTGATTGTCCAGGAGAACAAAAACAGCTTTACATAAATAGTATTGTACAAGTGCATATAAAAAACTCTGTAATATATGTTATTAAAGAATATTGTTTCTTTTTACACTTATCAGGCTATACCCCTCCCCCATCTCTGCAGTCAGGCTCTTATCTTTAATAGCACCTTCCTCCATATCCATCCTCACACAGAACTGTATGCAAAGGAGAGGCAGCAGAGATGGTGATTGCCAACTAGTGATTGATTTATTGCCTCGCTCTGAAGCAATACTGAGCCTGAGGATTGGAGAACAGAAACTTTTCTTTCCCCTACGCCCAATAGCAGCACAAGATGGGGTATTCCTGGCGCTGTGTACTGTTAGGACAGTTGGAAAAGTTTAATAGGCTAACAGACTCCTCCCTCCCCCCCCCCCCCCCCCGCCATAGGAGGCCAGAGAGACCTCCCCCTCCCTGTGACAGGTGGAGGGAGAGGTCTCTGCCTCTCCCCTCTTAGACTTTTATTCCTGAGCCTCCACTCCTCCTGTTACTTACGGGGGGTGGGGGTCCTCTCCCCTCCAGTGCTCTGCGGCATATGGAACCTGTCTCCTATTTTCTCAGAGGACGTTGTTTTTTTTTCTTGCCGCGGCGTCTGGCCGTGGTTTTTCTGCACGGCCGCTGAGGACTCTCTCTCTCTCCCCCCTTTGCGGACGGGAACCTTGAGGGGCATACTTCCTCCTGACAAGTATGCAAGGACCCGTCCTCTTCAGGGTACCAAACAACTTCATCTAGAAAGGTCCGTACAGGAGCATGTGGACAAGGCTGCGTTGGAACCAGTTCCCTTAGACGAACAAGGTCGAGGCGTCTATTCGCCAATATTCTTGGTTCCCAAATCGACCGGAGGATGGCGCATGATTATCGACTTAAGGTATCTAAATCGATTCATCCGCAAGGTTCGGTTCCGTATGGAGACCATAAAATCGGTCCTCCCCTTTCTGCAGCCTGGAGACTTCTTCGTCACCTTAGATCTGAGGGACGCATATCTCCATCTACCAATCTTTGTTCCTCACAGAAAATAAGAATTGCAGTACACCTAAACGGAAGATTACGCCATTTCCAGTTTACGTCTCTCCCATTCGGTATATCAATGGGCCCCCACACCTTCACAAAGGTAGTGGCCCCGGTTGTAGCCACCCTGTGCCTCCAAGGGATATTTATTATCCCATACCTGGACAACTGGCTCCTGAAAGCCCAGTCAAAGGAGGTCCTTGCCACACAGTTGGGTATCACAGTGGCTTTTCTAAGCGATCTGGGCTGGCTAGTAAACTGGCAGAAGTCAGTAGTGGTTCCCTCTACCCAAATTCAATTTCTGGATTCTCTCCGCATGACGATCTCCCTGCCCTCTCCTTGGAAGGAGAAGATTGGTCGAGCGGTTCAACACCTATCTCGAACCAGGAAGGTTACTATCAGGACTGCTGTGAAAGTCCTAGGACTCATGTCCGCGGCCATCGAGGCAGTTCCTTGGGCTTTATGGCATATGCGCCCTTTACAACACGAGATCCTGAGAGAGTGGAACCACAGTTCTTCGGGACTTCAGAAGCCTATCCAGATAGTCATCAGGGCCTGTTGATAACTGGATTGGTGGTCTCTACTCAAAGACGGGAGGTCCACGGTCCAGACTTCCTGTACCCTGTTGACCACAGATGCCTCCCTCTCAGGTTGGGGAGTGCGTCTAGGGGAGACCCTGGTTCAAGGGACCTGGAGCCAGCTAGAGAAGACTCACTCATCCAATTGGCGAGAACTCACTGCAGTGTATCACGCAGAGGACTCTGTTAGCCTATTAAACTTTTTCACCTGTCCTAACAGTACACAGGGGGAGGAATACCCCATCTTGTGCTGCTGTTTGGGCTAAGGGAAAACAGATTATCTACATAATCTTCCATTATTAGGATTTCTTGTAAAATTGTTTTAGAACTGGAGAAACCCTTTTACACAACCTTATATATTCTGTTACATTATGTATTCTGGCGCTAGCTGCAGATTTCAAGGAATCTAAAATTTAAAAAAAAAACAAAAAAACCCTGGTAATTTTATTGTCTAGGTAATTGTGGATTCTCTCAGTCCTGGCAATCAATTTCTTTATTAAAAGATAAAAACCTAATTTATAAATGTGAAAGATTCTTAATTAAAACTATTGGTATGTAAGGTCTCCACGATTACATGCTACAATTGCAGTGATCCTCTATCACTAATCCCGACTTGTTGCTAATCATTTGAATATAGTAAATGGTGGACTGATGTAAGAGTATGGCTGCCCAGTCAGACTGCACAAGGTTTATTTGTAGTCTGTTACCATAGTGATGCCAAGGAACTGTAGAAATGTTTACAGTTTACAAAGTTACTATTTGTTTCTTTTCTAATGATCTGCTTTAAGGGACATCGGTCATGCAAATCTGTAAAAAAAAATTATATAAGATGGCTCAGCTTAGGTTGGTTTGTGCAGTGGACTTAGTTGGAAGGGAGTCTTGCACCGTGGCGGAGTCAGCTGCAGAATCTGTGGCAAGATAGTTCAGCTTGCTGCTTTTTTCCATGAGCATGAAAAAGAAGTGAACGGCTCCCATTGAAGTCAATGGGAGGCGTTTTTTGTAGCCGGATTCTGAGGCGGATTCCATGTGAAAATTCAGTTTAAAAAAAAACAAAAACTATGTGAACTCAGCCTTATAAGTTTCATTTTCCAGTGGCTGAAAAAAATGAGCTAGTGGGAAAATAAGTATCCTGAGCTATCTTCAATGAATGGGAGCAATATAGCTTTCTTCTGCCGGCAGACACATCAGATTATGTCTGGTGGGTCCCTCCACAAAACTGCTGTGTGAACTTGGCCTAAGACTTCTTCCCAACTTTCATTGTATTATTCACCCCCTCTTTAGAGTTCCTTCAACGTCCATCTCTGAATAATTTTTTTTTTCTTTTTTATTCCCCCTCCAGTCTGATAGGCTTTGCATTTAAAGGGGTTGTCCCATAACAAGGATCCTATCTATACTGCTTGTTAATGTGGATTTAAGACTTTTCCTAAATACATTGCTTCAGCAAAACTGCTTTGTTTGGCCGCTATCTTAATTTATCCATTTCATTGTTGACACTGCGTTTCTATGGCCCTTGGGATTATCTGCTCAAATGTCAAGTGATGTAGCTGCCTGCTCTCAGGGGGGAGGGAGGAGGGGCTAAGTGCACGGGAGCGAGCCTGTGTCTGTAGCTGTTCCTGTGTCTACACCACACATGACCTAGCTTCCTGCTCTCAGATAAAGGAGGGGGGAAATGAGTGCTGCTTTGTTATATAAAACAATCTAAATCCTAGTGGGACCTGGTCCCTTAGCCCACTAGGATTTAGCTGACTCTATATAGAACAAGCTAAATCCAAGTGTTATAGGACCTTTGATGACATCACAGGCCCTTCAGTTGTCCCATAGGACCATGCTATGTGGTGGGCGGAGCTAAACTGGAGGTAGTCAGACAGTATGGCTTTGCATATGAAACCCCGTCCACCAATTGACGTTGAAAAACAGGAAGAAGTCTTTGCAGCAGTGAAGACTGGTGAGCAAGGGACATGGGAATACCCCTTTAAGTGTATTGCTAGAACTCCCTGAAACAAGGAGTGCGAAAGTATTTTGATGATTTTACCCTGTTTAACCTTTATTCTTGTCCCAGTACTCCAGTTTCCATTTCTACATTCCTTGTACATTGGTTAAGTTAATTTTTTCTTTTTGTTTGTGTGTAAGTAACATTTCTATCAATTCTGTTACATAGTAGGGTTGAAAAAAAAGACAAATGTCCATCAATTTCAACCAGGGGAGGTGGCTATGTCTTTTACCATGTAGCATATAGCTGTAACTGAAAAGCCCTCATTGGCTACACAATCCTGAATTTGAGGGTTTGGTTGTAGTATCCATTGCCCCGCAGCTTCTCACCCAATAAGGATTAACAAATTTGCTATTTCATCCTAACACAGACAGCAGATTTGGGTGTGACATTAATGCAGTAATATTTGTGGATGCCCACATAGTGCATAGCGTACTAACTCTACAGTAACACGAATGGGATGGGAAACCAAGAAGTAGCTATCAAAATTTGTGCAAGGGAAACATTGAGCAGTTCATTCTCCCTCCTCTCTGCTTTCCTTCCATTGAATAGTTTGTTGCTATGGGCTCTGGTCTAAACTCCCTGATGTGAAAAAAAATTATTAGTGCATCCCTGGTACTTCAAATAAAAGATGCTGATAAATAAATAAAATAAATAAATATCAAGAGGATGGACACTGCCAGCTAAAAGTAGCGTTGTTCCCTAATGTCACTCTAGTACAATGGCTATTGGATAATCTTACACCTGTTGGTCCAGCACCTTCCAGTAGACACCAGAATCCAGGAATTTCACCAGGCTCTGCCTTCTGTCTTCACATCACCTGCTAAATCAGCACATTAAAAAATGTTTTGTTAAATCGACGACAAATGAATTGATGAATAAAATGTCCATTGTATTTTATGATGAATTGTATTTTAAATAAAATGTTTCTAAAAATCATTTACTGTCTAAGACGTGTGTGAGGTTATTCCTTCAGAGACCATACCAGTTAGAAGTTTGGACACACCTGACTCTTCATCTAAAGTTTCACAGTCATTAGAAAGGGGGGTCCACTGTTGTGGTAGAATTTGGTTATGATCCCCAAAGTAGACATCTCATCTATTTGTTTGTGAACTTCCAATTTTCAACAACCTTTCTGGAAAGGGGGACAAGACCATGAACTTTAATGTTTGTGAAGTCTTCTCTGAGACCCCCCAGCAATCTGGTTATTCTCTAGTAACAGGCCATAAAATTGTTTCTACCAATGGGGATGAAACCTTTAGGGTGTTGCTTCCAATTAGAATTGCCATAAGATATGATGCATGCATACATTTATTCAATAATGCATCCTGCTTTACACTAAGGAAACTGCACAAACACCTTAAATCTGTTATATATTGTTCATTATTTACCAAAGTAGTGGAATTAAGGTTACCCCCTACATAACCTTTTCCAAATTACTTTATCACTAGTGTAAGAAATTGGATTTGCCCTCACTAAACAGTGAACAGTGCAGCCTTAGGGGGCATTCACACGGAGTAACACAGTGATTCTGGCACGATAAGTCGTGTAAGAATGAGCGCTGCAAAACAGAATGCCATTGACTTCAACAGGTTCCGTTTAATGCACGTAACACATTGAAATCAATGGGTTAAAAAGCCTCCCATTGATTTCAATGTGTTACGTGCGTTAAACAGAACCCATTGAAGTCAATGGCATTCTGTTTTGCAGCGCTGATTCTTAAGCGAGATATCGTGCCAGAATCAGCGCTGCGTTACTCTGTGTGACTGCCCCCTCAGGCTTGGTTCACAAAGAGTTTTTTGGTCAGGAATCCCCCTCAAAATCAGCCTCCAAAAAAAAAAAAAAAGCTTCCCAATAGAGTTCTCACATATCAATTGTACTCATTTGGACTTCAATATGTTGATACTGAGGCCTCGTTCACATCTGCGTCAGTAATCTGTTCTGGGAGTCTGCATGGGGATCCTCCTTGAATGGACTACCGAATGCATTGCCAAGCGGTGTGCAGTGAAAGCACACGGACCCCATAGACTATAATGGGGTCTTTGTGCTTTCTGCACGGAAAATGCAGACAGAGAAGTAGTCCACTTTCCTGTCCGCATGACTCGTGCGGAGGCCATGCAGAAAGCACACGGACCCCATTATAGTCTATGGGGTCTGTGTTCTTTCACTGCACACCGCTTGGCAATGCGTTCGGTATTCCATTCAAGGAGGATCCCCATGCGGACTCCCCCGAACAGATTACCGATGCAGATGTGAACGAGGCCTTAGAGTGGATTGAATTGAATGTATGTGAATGGAACTTATTTTATATGACCATTTTTTTTGATGATCTGTTTTAAGAGACCGTCAAAAATAGTCTTGTCCCATCACCGATCCCTCAATACATGCCTCTTTGTTGCCAAACGACTGCAACAACAACAAAAAAAAGTCAATTTTTCCGATACAGCAATGATACATCCACTTCCTAAAAACACACTAGGCTTCTTATAGTTGTAAAATATTTTTTTATTTGTAAATGCTGATCTTCTAAACCTGGTTCCACAAATTCCAAAACCCATAACACTCTGTATACTCAAAAAAAAAAAAAAAAAATCATTTTTTTGCCAACATTAGATACTATTTTACAGGACAGAAAAAAAAAAATGAACTGTAGGACAAATACTGGTAGGATGTTGGGATATTTTACAAGAAGAAAAATATTCAAGAAACAATTTCATACAGCTATTTATCAAGAGAAAAATATATACAATTGATTTTCTTCTGTACGATAAAAAATACATCATGCCATATACATTACAAGTTCAAGACTGTGTGACTGAATAGATCAAGAGCATACAGTCCACTTTCATTGTGCACACAAATAAAAAGCTATATTCAGCCTGTGAAGTGTCAGTACCGGAATTGAAGTACAAAAAGAAAAGGAAGAGGAAAAAAAAAAAAAAATTGCAAAATTAAGTTTCTACAAGCAAACACAAAATGCATCTTTTTTTTTTTAAAGAAATGTAAACAAAAACAATTCATACGATTTTTTTTTTCATTTTTTTAAATTAATTTTTTTTTTCTTCAAACCTTAAATCGCCAAAGTCCTGGAAGTCGATTATTCTAATAGTTAAATTCTATTTTTTTTTTTCTTTTTACCCTTAGCACAAATGCAATTGTGAAAGAATTTTTTCTTCTTCTGCTTAACATGATCCATTACATACCATGATAAAGGCTAACTGATGACCTAAACCTGACTTTTTATATAGATTTTTATATATATTTTTTTTATATATATATTTATGCCGACAAGAAAACAGAAAGGTAGAAAAAAAACAAAGAAAAAAAAAAACAAACAGCCCTCCTTTGGGTAGATGTAGCAGTTATTCACAGTTATTACAAATTATAAGCACAAAAAAACCTGACTTGCAAAAAAACAAAAAAAAAAAACAGGGATGTTACAATACGATTTCGAAGGCGAACGAAAAAGAAAAGCTAGTAATGTTAATAATATTAGAAATGAGACGCGCCGGCTCACCGTGACAAAAAAAAAAAAAAAAAAAAGACCACAGTTACTTCCTGTCTGAGCAAAAATACGGTACTTCCCGTTCTCCGTTTTTTTTTTTTTTTTTTTAAGGACTAAAAATGTCGCTTTCTACAAAAAAAAAAAAAAAAATAAAATAAAAAAAAATCACACTGTAACATCCCCATCTTCATTTTCAAAAAATTAGCACCCAAACTGCTGCGGAGTCTGGTAGCATTTGGTCAATCACTATTTTTTTTTATACTGTATTATATTTCCAAAAAATATTTACAAGGATCTGTACAAAGTAACATAATTTTTTTTGTTAATTCTGCAGGTAACAGCAGCAGCTTGGCTTTCTTCTATTTTTTTTTTTCTTTTAAAAAATAGCTTCATTCAGTTATCCAATAATAAATACAAAAAGTTTCTCTTATTTTACAGAAATAAAAAAAAAACAAAAAAAAAAACTACAATAAACTGACTCATGGAATCAAGTATTTTAAATGTATTTTAGTGCAAGTTATTTTTTTCCCTTAGCTCTATCCCTAAGGAAGTCATTTCAGTACATTCCTTGTTCAGTGGTGTCTACGTTTATTTATTTAGTTTTCTTTATTAGAGGGCCTGCCCCTTTTTCGTATAAGGCTGTGGCCAGCACGTTGGGCATCTTGCTTCGCTGGTGATCTCAGTCTTACATTCATGTGTTTGCCCACCTGCTGACGCGTTTCTTGACCCAGTGAAATTTTTTTATTTTTATTTTTTTTCTTTCTTCATTAAGCTCAAAGCAGAAGCGGTGAACTTCACAACCAGCTACGCCCCCCCTTCAGGACTCTCTGTGGAGGTTCGACGGGCTTAGTTTGCCAGTGGCCTCCGCTCTCGGCAGCAACTACTGTCGCTTGCTAAGTAGGTTCTTAACTTGAAGACAGGCGTGTCATTTTTGACAGCGTGTTAAATCACATCTCAGGGACAAGTAAAACCTTGGAGAAGCAAGGAATGCATTCAGTTCATCCATTTCCGGCAGTTAACGGCACCACAGTGGCAGGGGATCTTGTGCTGGTCATCTTCAAAGTCAAACTTATAGTCGTAACAAAGCTGGAAAGACACAAAGGTTGGAGATTCACCCTTACCAGTCATTCATGTAGATGTAAAAAAACACACTAAACAATTTTAATGGATTATCCTAATTGTTAAAACTGAGGGCTTCAAGCGGCTCTATCATTGGGAAAAGTCATTTTTAACTAATCACATCCTTGCATAGTCTTTGGAAAGGCTAATCCACACCTACCTTTAGTACATAAATCGCCTCAGTGGTTTTTTAATAAGTCCATTTTTATTCATATGCTAATTAGACTCTTGGTGCACCATCGTGCACCCTCTGCTATTGTTTCCTATGGGTATATACAGCACAGGCTGCTGCTGATGACTTCCTGTTTGCACACACACATAGGAGATAATAGCAGAGACGAGTGCTGCTGGGAACTTCCTGTGCTGGCTGGAAGCTAATTAGCATATGCATAAAAATGGACTTATTCAAAAACCACTGAGGCAATTTACATACCAAAGATAGGTGCCTTTGTAAAGGGTATGCAAGGATGTGATTAGTTAAAAATGACTTTTCCCAGTGATAGCGCCCCTTTAGATATCAGTTTTAGATCGGTAGAGAACCAACTCTTGGCACCCCTGCTGATCAATTGGCCCAAAGAAGCAACACTTGCGACCTCTTCTCCGCTTAGCTCCAGAGCCTGAGCTGCCTGTACTTGCGAGGTTTTTCAAAGCAATTGTTCTGAGTATTGCAGCATTGCCCTAAACCAGTGATGGCCAACCTTTTAGAGACAGAGTGCCCAAACCGCCACCCAAAACCCACTAATTTACCACAAAGGGCCAACACGGGAATTTAACCTTAATACTGTGCAGATCCACAATTATAGACCCGCAAAATATGATTGTGTGAATGGGGCTTTATAGAGCTTACAATAATACACATAACTTTGTGCTGAAATTGGTATAATTTTTAACAATTAATGTTCACTATTTACATCGCACAGATCTGTTTTATAGCGACTATGCAAAGTTATGACCCATAATAATATCATGTCTGCTAGAAAACAGATATTGTGTGATATACTTCGTGAAGGGGCCCCAACTCAATCTAATCTGCTCCACAGTGGCCCCCACACAGTACAATCTGCTCCACAATAGACCCCACACAGTACAATATGCTCCACAGTGGCCCACACAGTATAATCTGTTCCACATTGGTCTTCACACAGAATAATCTGCTGCGAAGTAGCCCCAACACAGTACAATTTGTTCCACAGTGGCCTCCACACAGTATAATCTGCTGCACAGATGGGGGCCAACAGAGGTTCTAATAAAGAAATGACAGACTAGGAAGTAATGGAGGCCACCAACGCATAACTTCTAAGCATAAAACAGGCAATAATAGAAAGCTGCAATACAATTTCAGGCCACTAATCGGATTCCGATGACGCCTCCTAAGGATAGGTCACAATATAGAAGTCCTGGAATACCTGTAAATTTACTGGTTTACGACAAGTCACAATTTCTATTCTTTTTCTAAAATTTCACATAATTGAATCCAGAAATTACCTCTTCACCCTTTTGTATCCTCCGGTTCGAGCTAATTATTATCTTATGTCCCTTCTCAAACGTCACTACTTCAGCCACACAGTTAGGCGCACATGAATGGTTGATATACCTTAAAAAAAATATATATATACATATATAAATTATATGTAAATTTCTTGGAAGCTTAACAGAGGAATGGTAAAACTTAGCTCTAAGACAAGATACTACAGAGTTGTTATTTCAAAGGTAATGCAAGTATTTTATGTAACATGTCAGGATTAGATAAGGGGGCTCACTATAATAAGGAAAACACTAGGACAGACCTGGTACTTGCAAGACCAGTCTCTCAGTATCCATTATAATCAGTGAGTTTAAAGGGGTTAGCCACGTTCTAAATATTGGTGGCCTTTCCTTAGAATAGGTTTATGCAGACCTGGGCAATGTACGGCCCGCGGGCCATATCCGGCCCTCTGACTGATTCAGTCCGGCCCGCATAGCTTGTTGGATAAAAGCGCAGCTCCCTGCATGTCCCTTTAGTGTTTACTCCCGATCATCCCCGCTCTTATAACAGCAGGAAGTGACCAGGGAAAGCTTCTGTTACTGTACTGAGAGGACCGGTGTGTGATGTCAGACGTCATGTGACTAGGGAGGCGTGTCTTAGTGCCGGCAGGACAGTGCAAGAAGGTGGAGACAGACGTGTGGTGTGTGTCCTAAGGTACTGAGAGGGAAGGGATGGGGAATGTGAGATGTGGGAGGGCGGGTGGAGCGTGTGTGTCTGTGTGCCTCTCAGTAACCTAGGGGCAGAGATGGAGGGGGAATGTTGTACTGGGGCAGAGATGGAGGGGGGGGGGTATGAAACTGGGGAGGGATGGAGGGGGGTCATGAAATGGGGCAGATGAAGGGGGATATGAAACTGTGGGAGAAATGGAGGGGGGATATGAAACTGTGGGGGGATATAAAACTGTGGGAGAAATGGAGGGGGGGGGGACTTGAAACTGGGGGTAGATGAAGGGGGCACTTAAACTGGGGGGACATTAAACTCGGGCAGCTAGAAGCAGACATTAAACCCATAGGGGTAGCTGGAGGCGGATCTGTCTGCCTCTAGTTGCCCCCAGTTTAATGTTACCCTCCAGCTACCCTTATGGATTTAATGTCTGCTTCTAGCTGCCCGAGTTTAATGTCCTCTCTAGTTGCCCCCAGTTTAATGTCCCACTTTATCTGCCATTAATTTATTGCCCCCCTCCAACTACCCCCACTGTTTAATGTCTGCTTCTAGCTGCCCCAGTTTCATGTCCCCTCTAGTTTCCACCAGTTTAAACTGGGGCACCAGGAGAGGGACTTACTACTGTGGGGCAGTTGGAAGGGAACATTATAATGTGGGGGCATATAATGTACGGGTGACAGTAAGAGGATTATACTATGCGGGGGCACATGGAAAGATGATTGAGAATGGACGGAGTCAACTTAGAAGTGGGTGGAGCTAAATTTGCCACAACGCAGCCCTCTAGAATTGTTTTAATTTCTTATGCGGCCCCATGGGAAAATTAATTGCCCACCCCTGGGTTTATGAGTACTAGATCTGCAGGGGTCCAACACCCGTACCCCCTTCAAATCAGCTGTCTCAGAGCAGCTGATCTGTTGGTCCCTACATATGTAGTATAGATAACCTATCCTACGGATAGGCTATCAATATTTAGAAAGCGGATAACCCCTTTAACCACCAAGCTTTCCGTACTTTATTTACAAGCCTACCTGTATACAAATCCTCTGTCCTAAAAGCACATTTGGTACCCACCTTGCAGGTCCTCCAGTCAAAGTTGCATCAATCACATGTTCATTATCAATACGAAACATATATACACCACGATTCTGCAAAGTGTCCAAGAAAGATGTACGGTTAGAAGTGATAACCAGAACACAGAAAGATGGATAGCGCTTTCCAATAGTAACTGGCTAGCAATAGCCTAAAGCATGCAGATGGTACCTGTGACTCGTACAACTTCTCCTTTCTATTGGCTACTTCATTACGTATTATGGTTCCAATGTATTCAATCACCATAGTGTGCTTTTCAATGTCTCTAGCAGCATATAACCCCAGACCCTAAAAGGAGGATACAATTGTGTCAAATATATGAACATTTTTTGCCTGCAGTGAGTGGTGAATGATATCAGCAAGTCAATCCATACAGGTTAGCTCCAAGTGGCCATCATAATTGTACAATAAATACTACGATCATTCGTCCCCATACATATGGCAGCCACGTATACAGCAGCCTAAGCCTATAGGCACCCAATTTCATCTGTGTGCTATCCGTTTTCATAGCCCATTCACAAATCTGCAGAAGAGCCAGACACGCAAAGGCCCTGGGTGTTCAACAAGCTGTTAAATGGCAATATGTCCCATAAACCGGATCACATCTGTCTATGAGCCATGTTTGATTTTGCATGTCATCCCCATTGAAGTGCTAGCTTATGGCTCGGCTGACCGCTAGTGAAGATATACAGGCACATTTACAGGTTGCAAAAATGATTTGCTTGCCCTGGTTTGCAACGGACCTGAATTCGAGACCTGGCCAGGTACACATTGGATTTCCATTCAGTCTTCATCTTCCGGTACTGAGAGGATTTGGAGTGGACGAACTGCTTGCTGTAGGGGGCATTCAGCTCTCCGGTGACTGTGCTCTGGAAGGACTTTGAAGTGCTGGTGCTGTTTAACGTGTGAGGCCTGTTGATGTTCACATTGCAAAAAAAAAATAAAAAAACAACTGAAGATTACTTGCACCAAAAACGTCCTCTACAAATAGATCCTGAGTTTTCTTAAGCAAGCTGGTACAGACAACACGGCGGCTGCAGACGGCACACACGTACACAGCCAGAGAGGACAGGGTTTGTAAGCAACACACAAGAGCACAGAGCACTACAGTCGCCTGAAACCCTGGGCTGTACAATGTGAAATGAAAGGAAAATACCTTAACACAAACCTCTTGACATGGTTATTCATTTTGGGCTCTGAACGGGCACAGCCAGAGGGGTTAATGGCCAGAGGGAGCTCCATCAGGGGGTTTCGGCCATAACGGAAAGTGTAATTCTCACAGGCTTCAACGCCTGGCAGCTGTAAGATGAAGAATGGAGATCAGACATTACATGTAAATATACACTAACACCATGAGGACACCAATTATATCAGAATTCAATGTAAAGAGAACTGAGCCTCCATGTGGAGTTACAAGTAGGACGTTGCCTTTAGTCTGGAATCACACAAAGTTTCCCGAGGCAAAATACGGGAAAGAATTGGGTTTGTTGAGGGTTTAATGCACAGTAACCCAGGGGGGGCTGGGCTGGTCCCCATGGTCCAGCTTCATAAAATCACTGTAGGAAGTAAGGGGAATTATTGGACAACCCTAAAGTAGCAAGTCAGGATTTGGCAAAGTTCGCAGTTTTTTTTATTTGAGTAAAAAAAATAAATAAATCTGATTTAGTCTGATTTATGTTTCTTACGATTACATACAGGAACATTAAGGTATAATTAAGATGAATAGTAGTAACTGAACTGTTCACTTATAAAAAGTGAAGGAAAGGCAAAACACATTACTAAACTGTGGATAAGTAATGTAAAAAAGGCTGAATGTATCACAAAAAAAACATAAAGCAAAAATAACTATACCGTAGCTTATTGTAACATGTCAGAGGTTTGGATTGACGGGGGACTAGATATATCATCTGCTGTATGGTGGTTACTGACAAGCAATATGGCCTCATAGGCTGTTAGTGAACCCGTACATACTCAGATGAAAGAACAGAGCTGATCGGACAAAAAGCCCAGATGAGCATTTCTGCCCCTTGGTTTACCAATCGATGATGGAGACTTCCAAAAGTTAAGCTATCCTTTAAATGATGACTGCAATCCACAAACACACATATATGAAACTCATAGTATTCCTAGGACATGCAGCTGTGGCTCAAGAGTTCAAATGAGATACTCTCCCTGTTGTCTCAGTCAATCATTTACAATAAGAAATATGATATTCTTCCTGTTCATACCGATTCGGCTATTCTTGCCACCGCTGAAACGGTTAAACCATAAAGATCTTCCCCTTTTAGGTACACCGGGAACAGCCTGAGAATTTCCGAACCCTTTCTGCAGTTTGCAACAGGCTCCAAGATTTTGTCCCAAACACCTAAAAAAAAAAAGAAACATGATAAATTGTCAGCAGTTACTAAAAATGGAGAAATGCTTAAGAGTTAAGAAGTATGAAGACAGACATCCGAAACTTATTAAAAAGACAAGAAACACCTGTCGCCTATTGTGAAGACCCAAGTACAGGGAACAGAATCATTGAGGGGTTGAAGAGTGAGCACAGGGGAAAAAATAAAAAAACAACAACGTAGGTTTATAGAATACGTCTGGCATGTTAGGGTGAGTTCACACGGAGTAAAGTGCCGCAAAGTCACGGCCGCAAAATAGCGCCGTGTATACGATCCTGGCTCCCATTGAAATCAATGGGAGCGTATACGGCCCGCAAAATCTCACATCACGCGGCACTTTACTCCGTGTGAACTCTCTCTTATAGAGGCAGGGCAGGTAGTTCGATTGTTGGCGAGACCCCCATAAATAAAGGGGCAGAAGCCTCAGCAAGGTAAAGCCAGGCAGATCTAAAGGGGCACACTACTAAGCACTTTGAGCCCCTTTTTTAGTGATGGTTGTTATCTCAGCAGACAGACTGGATGATGGTGAGATCAGGGCTCTGTGGGGGCCGTATCATCAATTCTAGGACTGCTCCGCCATAGGACGGTCATACCAAATATTGATGGGCTTTAGATTTCTCTATTGTTCTTTAATTTAATGAACAATTTAATTTTGTACATTTAATTTTATTAATTGACCAAAAGAAATACACACACGTATATAAGTACATATATTAACCCTTCTATTTCTGACCCTTACATCATGGAAGTCAGATTTTCTATTTCTGACCCTTACATCATGGAAGTCAGATTTGCATATTCTTCCCATGTTCCTTTGCAGTGGAGCGCTCATGGCTTAATAAGACTCCACACACCTATATGGTGGTCTCTCCCTATGGAGTGACGATATCCCCTTGACCCCCTTCTATTTATGAAAGCATTCTTGCTTTGCAGCATTACTTCCACACTTGCCTAAAACTTCTTCTTGTTACTCTATAAGGGGTTGAAGCTAGTGAACACGGACATGTTAAATAGTCCCTGCACGCTCCAAATAGACAAAATCACCATCTGACCTCCTGGCCAGGGATAACTAGAGAAATATTTATCCCTGTTTCTCAGCTAAGACTGGGTACATCTGCTTCTCCAGAACAGATTAGTCTAAGGGTAAGTTCACACAGGGTTTTTTTGGTCAGGATTTTGTGGCCATATCCGCCTCAAAATCCTGCCCAAAAAAGATGGAATTCAATGGGAGCCGGTCAGTTCTTTTTTCCGGCTCCCAGAAAAAAATAAACGACATGCTGATTCTTTTAGGCGGATTCGCCTCGCGACCTCCACCTGAAGACACTTCCTCTTGACAAGGCCCATCCACTAGAGCCTAATCCGGAGCAGAGTGTGCGACTGGATGCCGGTGCACTGCACTGCGCCTCAGGTTCTGGACCAAGAAAACCCCATGTGAACTTACCCTAAAACCACCAGATGAAAGTTCTGCAAGCCCAACTTTTTCATCTGCTGATTTCAGCTAAAAAGGACAGACACCTCCCAGGACCCATTACGGTTCTACTTGTGTCTTTCACAGAACAGATCAGTTTTCCACAGGTGTTACCCGAGTGTAAAGGGCTTAAGTGTCGCCTCCTAGTGGTAGCACTGATATTCACGATGTTCTGTTTCTCCCAATGACACCAGTGAGAAACAAAAATTGAGAAAAACTGCTGTACAGTCATTACATATGTGATAAGGTCACCTAGACACCAACTTCATTATGAATGTATTAACAAAATGTGAAAATGACGAACAAAAGATCAGGTATGAAAGTCCGAAATAGCCGAGATCAACGTGCCCACCTTTTGGTGTACTATCTGTGAGGACCAGGTCTTCATGTCCCTGTTCATTTACTCTGATGACAAATAAGGGCAATCCATCTTTCTCTTCAATGGAGCAGAGGTAGCGGCAGCGCCTGTTAGCATATCGCATACTCCAGTACAACCTGCTGGCCTCAAAACCTACTGGGAAAAGAGCGGTGGCGGAGTGGAAGTCCTGCATCTGTTGTGGTAGCAGCTGACCGATTGCATGAAAGATCAGGCTACCCACACGGAAAGTGTGGTCACGCTCGCCACGCTGCACAATACTAGCAATCTGCCGCACCTCGTCCCGCTGAACGTAAACTCTACGAAAGACTGCAAAATAAGTCAGTTCTTGCTCATGAGCTCCCTTTGGCTTGTGCATGGGGCAAAGCATAGTTTTGTCTTTAAAAAACATGCATTGTGCTTTTATTGCACAGGTGAAGTGATAGATATTGGTGCACCGTAACCTGTGGCAGCCACTTGTGGCTCCCGTTTTATGACAAAAGACACACTTCATCTGCAGTCCTCGTCTCAAAGCCAGTTCTACATTTATTAAGGCACCAGCCTGTGTCTCATAGACTTCGGTAGACCAAAGAGCACAGTTTAAATGGACCCAGAGGTCAAGGTCTAGGTTGAGGAGCCTTGCTGGCCCATCTGTCATTCCGTCACCTTCTTCATGGCAGAAACAACATTTTCTAAAATCTTTGGGCAGAGGATCTGGCTTCAGAGACGTTCCCAGTCTTTTCAAAAATTCATCTATGTCGTCCTCACATTGAGGCTTGAAAGGCATCTTGGGAATAACTATTTGAATATTCCATTTCCTCCACTTCATTCCTTTCCACCTTTTGCTGAAAGGCCGAGAGTCGTCCATCCCGCTATGAACAGCTCGGGGCCGTGGTTTTAACTTCACCGTGACTTTCAGTTCATCTGGCTTGGCTTCCACTTTAGCCGTTTCGAAAGCAGCCGGTGGGAATGATATAGGAGGAGACGATGGAGGTGAAAACTTTTCCTGCAATAACGGAAGGCAATGAACATCCAGGGTGGAAGTGTTGTTACTGTACTGATGACATGACTTTGGTTGAGTTTCCTTTAGAGATGGAGATGTTAAGGAACAGTCCGGGCCCTATAAAATAATTCACTAAAAGTTAACACAATAAGGAGATGACTGAAGCTTTCTAGACTGACTTATCTACTTAAAGGAGCTTTCCAGGCTCCAGGTATCTTTTTCATCACTATCTGATCGGTGGGGATCTGACACAAATGTTGCTCTGATCAGCTGATCTGGCTGCCACTATTGAAGCAATAAGTGCAGAACTGCAGTACCCCAGCACCATTGCTATACTGTGGATGGAGCTGTACCTATTACTTGATCAGGAGAAGAGCTGCTTCCGGTCTTGGAAAGCAGACAGATTAGCTGAACATTCAGTGTGAGACCCCACCGATCACATAGTGCTGACTTATCCTGTGGATAGGTCATTAGTATAAGAAATAACACCAAGGAGAAGGAAAACACCTTTTAAGGGCTGCTACCATTGTACATATGTATGGCAAACCTACAGGAAGTGGAATAAAGGTCTTCTGAATGTGGGTCCTACCTTGGGATCCTCACCTATCCTCTAGGGAACAGTAGACATGTGAATAGAGAAGGAGCCATGCATATGGAGGAGTTCAAGGAGTTTCTCCAGGACATTTACAGGTCTGACTACACACAAGACCCCAAACTCTCAGACATTTTTGACATGATGACTGGATACCATAAATGTCTAAGATGGGAATACCCCTCTAACAGAAACTGATGTGTCAGCTAAAACATGCAGCGGGCCACAATATCCCAAACCTAGCAATCCTTGCCAACAATGCTCAATATTAGTTGTATACTCCACTGAAGCTCCTTACTGTATCCTTTCTCATATGTATTGGGCACATTTATAGGTCACTAACGTGAATATGGTGCTTGGAGTTGTACAAGAGTTAAAGAAAACTCCTTGCTTTCTTCTACTGTACTGCAGCTCAACCCCTTTCAATATAAGGAACTGCCCTATAAATAACTACAGAGTCTTAAGAAAAAAGCAAGCACATTTCCCTAACCTCATACAACATCCTCCATGGCAATGGATTATATATTACCTTAGATATTACCTTGATCTCAGTGTTCTTTGCCTGTGCGGCAGAATACAGCACAAAACAATTGTTGCTGCAGAAAACAAGTTCACCGTCCAGACGTCCAGGGCTGTTCAGGAACTCCTGTCAATAAGAAACATGTCCTGTCACGGTCTAGACACAAACACATCTGACATTTAGCAAGGATAGGAAAATCTATTCAAATAAGGCTGAAGACATATCTGAAAATTAAAATAGTAGCATTGACCACTTCACATTGGTTCAAGAAATAGCTCTTAGAAAATCCTGTTACCTAATAGGAATCCTCCTGCGTGTCAGAGTGATGTCACTTACAGTGAATATACAAGTCATCAGAATAATGAAATCTAACATTGTTATAAGGAAAAGTACATTGTATACCTGTTTGGGAAACTTCAAATCTTTCATCGCTTTTCGTACCCCGTTTCCAAACACCACAACCTTGCAATGACAGCACCATGATTGCCTAAGAGCCGGAGAATCCCCCATAGTTGGGTGGTGAGGTCTGTATCCTGGCATAGCTGGGGAGGAAGAAACCCAAAAGATTACAATACCTGTAAAATCACACAACGCTGCTATTATATATGGAACAACATACACGCAGACAAGAGCCAGATCTGGAAAATGCACAAAGTATCCTTAAAGGTGTTGTCATGTTATAGACACTCACTCATCCAGTCCTGGGGATAAGTGTCCCATTGCCGTGGGCCTGATCGCTGGGTCCCCCAGGGATCCCTTGTGAACAGATCACAAATGGGCTTGCGTGACTGGTGCTCTATAGACATATATGGGGCTTCGGACACTGACGGAAATTACAATCCAGGAAACCCCTTAGAAGTGAATGGAGCATCGGGTACATAAACGCATTGACACTCCCATTCACCCGCACACTATTGGCCTAGTATGGCATGTCTCCAAGTTTTTTTTGTTTTTTTTTATTGTGACAATAGGCCGACCATGTATACATCTCTATGACTCTATGGTGGCATATGCCAAGGAATACTATTGACATACACCTTAGTGTGATGTGAACAGGGCCTTAGAAGTCTTACATGCATAATGTTATCAGAAACTCACCAGTACTATTATGCATGAATGGCAGGCTGTGAGGTTTCATGCCATATGATCCTATGAATCTGGTTGGCGGGATGGACCCTGGTCTGGGGCGCTGGCGTAACAGCTGTTGCCTATACTCCAAGTTGGGGTTCATCCGGTGCCCATTCATTAGGATAACGGGAGCGGAGTCCGGAGCGCTGCTCACTTCATAGCTGGTGGGAATGTGAACTTGTAGCAAATCGGCAAAGGCGGCCACTACTCCACTGATATTCTAGAAAATAAAATTACGTTACCATTAGACAGATACAAGGACTAACAGAGATGAATAGAAGTAGAGATGATACATTGCTGTGGGGGATCTGGCGAGACTATGTGCATTTCTGATTGGTTGGGGCCTGACCTCTGCAAGTCCCACAAAGAGAACAGGGAAATCATGTCTCTTCCCATACTAAAGGGGGGCATGCATGTATCCACTCTACTCTATTCTGTGGTACTACTGCAAAATTTATTTGAGGAGACAAGGGATAAGGGTATCCCTATGCCATTGCCTCTTAACCGGATCATGAAACGTGGACAGAGCAGAACATTGCAAAATTGAGATCGCACCAGAAAGGACAAGCCATAAGGTTAGGGTTTGTCACGATAACATGATTTGTCATGAAAGTAGCCAGTGTTAACAAGTTCTGCCAATGGTCAATTGTAAAAAGTTTTTCTTAGCCACAAGGAACCTCTAAAAATAACATCAAATGCTGTGGGAGGATTGTGAGAGGTCTCCTGGGCGTCAACGTGCCAGTTATCGCTACTTGTTACAAAGGGAGAGGATCCTTGAACGGAGAGACCTCGGTTTCCAGTAGATCGCTAGACACCCAGCCTGAGATATCAACTATGTTTAATGCCGCTCGTCCCAGTGGTTGGGAGAACAATGAACTGGAATGACAGTAAGAGGTGCGTGGTGGGAAATCATTGCACGAACAGAACATCAGTCCATGCTCACAAAGGCTGTGCACAACAAGATGGCAATGAAGGCTGAAATGGAGGTCTATCCTCTTGAGGAAGGAGTCCTGCTTTGGTCAAGGATGCAATGATAGCCTGAGATTGGTTTGGAGATGAAATGGGCAATGACATGAAAAGGTCTTCACAAAAATGCCACACTGTTCCCTAGGGCAAAGGTATAGGGAGCAGCCAGGAGTCAATCTTGATGACTTTCAACATTCCTCAGCCAGCCATTAATAACTTCATAGATAGTATGTCAAGGCGAGTAAGTATTTGTGCATGTGATGTCCATACACAATACTGAATAAATCCACATTTTCAATATTTTGTTTCCATTTTTTTTTAATCACTTGTATATCATTAACATGTCAATTGTTCCTGCAATTTCCACAATTCCATGACTTTGGTATTGCAATTTCAATACCGTGATATATACGGATGGTTTAAGACAAAGAAAATCACTAGCTATCGACTTGGAGAAACATTACATATAGATTACCTCAGCAGCAGTAGGGTGCAATGTGATTGCCACAGAGATGAATCCAGACTTGGGTCCGTTTGGTGCATGTGCAAATTGTGATCCAAAAAACATGGTACCTGCTCCTGGCTCTCTCTTCATTCCACAGTCTCCGGGATCAGATCCTGGAAAGACTAAAAGCAGAGGAATCGAGCACTTACAAATTTGCGAATCCAAAGGATCAACCCATTTACTACGATATCCCAGTCAAGGCTCATTTCAGGCCTCTGATGGACAATGACTACACTCAGAATACCTTTTCCTGTGCTGCTCGGCAGTATCGGAATGATGGGGGACGGTGCAGGGTCTGGTGGTTCCTCCTTCACCAGCGACAAATCTGGGTATCTGCTAATTTCCATCCCAACCACACTTTCAGGAGAAGAGGAGGGCACAAAACTGTCAGGGCTATCCCTGGCATCACAGTGATCCTGAACCCTGGTGAAGTGTACGTACATACCATTAGCAAGGCATTCATATGAATACAATGCGAACACAAGGTCCGTGAATGTGATAATCCTCACCTCAACTCCTCCTGATTGTTGTGGGGTGGAGTGGGCAATGAAGCTGGGACATCCACGGATTTAGGTCCCTGAGTCATGGCTCTAGCCAACAAGTCATCCTGGGACCTGAAAGGCAGCTGAAATTGTTTGGGTCCCAGAGCTTTGGTAACTGTAATATAAGAAACAAATAGAAGCACATAAATATCCATAAAAGATTTTTAGAACTAATACATTTGCATAAGACGCTGCACATCATTTATACCATGGCCTCCAAGAATGGCAGCCTTTCCAGCCAGCTCTTCTGTGGTAGCGTAACCATTCACCATCTTCTGGCAGGCCACTGGGGGTGGAGTGGGGGGCAGAGAAGCCGGCGGAGTGGGGGGGTTGCTGAGATTATTTTGCTGTGGATGAACAGAAAATCTATCAATGTGGTTACCTTGAATTTACATCACAAGAAATACACCAGAAAAGTGGAATTGTGTGTACTTAAATGCCAGAGATAAATCAGTAGAATATTAGGTTATGACTGAATCAATGCGGTCAGGTCACCGCTGTGACCAGAGAGGTTGTAAGAATGGCGAGACCGACCTGGAAGTAGAGACTTGTAGGGTACTTTGGAAGCTTTAAAACAGGAGCAGAATTTTAATTTTTCACTATTTTTCAAATAGAGATGAGCGAGTACTGTTCGGATCAGCCGATCCGAACAGCACGCACGCATTGAAATTAACTGACGTAGCCGGCACCTGGTACTTCCGCTTTGACGCCGGCCGGCTGCTTAACCCCCCGTTAAGCAGCCGGCCGGCGTCAAAGCGGAAGTACCAGGTGCTTCCATTCATTTCAATGCGTGTGTGCTGTTCGGATCGGCTGATCCAAACAGTACTCGCTCATCTCTATTTTCAAATAATTTTTTTTTTTTTTTATTGGTCAGACAACCCATTTTACATGATGGTCCAATGTTTTACAATTCAGACCTTATATCTTTTATAGCTAGATGAGACACTTTTAGACTGATGATGTTGAGACTCCTCATGATGACTTCCAAGCAGAGGTACTATAGGGGATGTCGCAGTCCGAGCCGCTCCCTCATATTGTGCTGATGCCGGATATTAGACGTCAGCACAATGTAGGTAAATGGAGGGCCAGACAAATCTCTACCCTGAATTCAGTGATAGATGAGGAGTCACAGGGATTATTAATGTTGTCCTCTGTCCCTAGAAAAACCATACAAACCTTAAAGATTAGTTGTGAATAATAATCTGATACACCATCAAGAGAGGCGCAACCAAAGGTCCCCAGCAGCCGACTCCCAGCACTCATCGGGCCAGTTCCATATGGGAGAAATTGTGCAAAATTTATTCCAACTATTGGCTCAATTAGCGGAAGCAGGGAAAGCTGCTGGACAAAAGAGAAGAACATGTCACATACCAAAGGGAACATCTCCAGGTTTATATGCGCTTCATGTTTCCTATCACACACTATGCAACAGTAGCCAACAAAACTAGGACTTCTATAAATGGCTGACAGAGTGAAGTAGGAGTTACGCAGAAGTCTTTCAACCGATCCTGGTGAATATTAATATCTGCAGAAATAGCAATAAGAACCTTAATTCTGACACCTGTACCAGTCACAAATAGAGATTGGAAAACTTAAGATGATTAGTTTTGGGTTCGGGTATTTAAGCGCAAAGATTTGTCTCAGCTCAAACTTGTTCAGATAGAATAAAAAATTAACTTATTAACAAAAACAACCCTCCCCCCCCCTAAAAAACCAAAACCTGTTTGTCACCTTTTCTCTCTATTGGTCCTTAACTAGGCTCCTCGGAGACATTCACGTGCCCCATGTGATAGGCCTCAGTGGTGACCCAAGGCCCATGAAATTACTCAGGAGGTCAAAAGAGGTCAAAGAGAGTGCTGGACTCTGTAAGGTAAGTTTTTTGGTCAGGAAACAATCAAATTCCTCCTAAAAACACCTCACTATAGGACTGTATGGTGAGGCGTTTTTTGGAGGAGAAATTTGAGTCAGTTTCCTGACCAAAAAACTCTGTGTGAACTCAAACTAAAGAGGCCCAGAGAAGCTGAAGAAAGGAGAGGCCAAGATTTTATTTTTTTTTTACACCACCTCTGGGCTTCCATCTAATATACTCTGAGGTCTGAAGTGACCCAGACCTGAGGGTATAATATCATGACTTACTGTTCTTGGATGATGAGCCCATCTCCAAAGTTTTGGGTTCAGGTTGAACCTTAAACTTTTGGAAAGTTCAGGTCGAAGTTCAGATTTGAGCCAAACAGTTTTGCTCATCCCTCGCACAACACACAAGTCCTAGAGGTAGCCCCTTCACACTGCTCTCTGCTCCATAACCACTCCTCTCTATTCTGACTGATGGTGGTAGTGGTCTGCTGACTGGCTCCTGCAGAAATCAATCGCAGCAGGAGGAAGATGGAATTAGAGTGACCGGTCTACCTCCAGGGAATTCGCAGTTGACACTAGAATATAAGTTCTTGTTGTCAATGCTGCACATCAAGAGGAAAACTATTTGAAACAATTCTAATCCTTCACAGAATAGTAATGGGTATTGTAGTGCACTATTCAGATTGTCCCACATAACAGACACCGCCATGAATAGTCACCTGCTTTATTTGGCTGAATGTCTCAGAATTTGAAAATATGGCTGACTTCTGTTCCTCTTCCTTCTTCCGTTTCTTGGATCGAGGGGCTGGCTTCTCGGCCGTCCTCTGTACCCGCTTATTTCTTGGTTTCTTCTTCTCCATTTCAAAATCCGTTCTTGGGAGCAAGTTATTGTTGACATTAAAGCCAACCATCTCCTTGTGGTCTGGGATATGCTGGAAAATACATAATGGGGGAGGGGGATTTACTAATCCTGCCACGCCACTTTTCTGACTTACTTGCTGTTTTAGAGAAAAGTCAGGGCAGAGATCAACGAGACTCGGGGATGTCTCAGCCCAACAGATTTAATATAACAGACGCCAGAAACCTTAGGGCTAGTTCACACAAGCACAGAGGGGGCCGATTATGGCGCATAATCCGCCCCCTCACATTTGTGTTCTATGGAGACCGCCAGGCTACTTTTTTCCGTGAGCGGAATGTTGCCGCTCACGGAAAAAAGAAGCGGGCTGCCTTTTCTTCAGGCGGATTCTGCGGCACGTTGAGCCGTGGCATCCACCTAGCACCAGCAGCCTCAGGAGTCGGCCCATTCATTTGAGCCTACTCCGGAGGGGGAAGCCGCGACTGTTGTGGAAGACAGATTTTGACCCGAGAGTGACGTGGCTCCCCGCGTCACTGTCGGTGCCAAAGTCTGCCTCAACGCCCCCCCCCACTCCCCATGTGAACTTACCCTTATACCTGAAATTTACGCCAGTCCCTGACTGAAGTGGAGTGCACAGGGCTTCTGGAAATGCTCCAAAACTATTCAGATTCACTTGGCTACATTATTTCAATATACAAAACCTGCCACTTCTCATACTATAAAACATCCATGTCTGAGGTTTTATAAACGGTAAAAGCAACAGAAACATGTAAAGGAAACTTTATATATGTTTTAGTTGGAATGTTCCGTGCTTCTAAGCAAGCCACCCGGCCACATCCTTAATGATCTAGCAATGTGTTGTGCCTTTCCTGTTACTCCTCCTAGAAATGTATGAATAAATTGGCACCTAAGTGTTACGAGTTGGGGGGTCTCAATATTATCCTAGTCGTGTCTGACTAGACCTACCCCTTTGACAAGGAGAATGGTAATGCCTGGTTATTAGGGTTGAGCCGATCTTGACTTTTCAGGATCGATTTTAAAACCCGATTTCCAATCATTTTTCATTCGAACCCGATCTCGATCCCAATGCAAGTCAATGGGATTTTTTTTATTAATCGGAGATCGGATTTTAAAAGCAATCCTATTCACTATACAGCATGGAATCTAACAATTGTTAGAATCCACGCTGTGTAGTGAACCACTAAGTAGCCAAAGGATTTTTTTTTTAATCCTCTGGCTACTTAGTCCCCCCTGGTGTCCACTTACCTCCAGAGATGGCTGGTCCGGTGCCCGGTGCCTTCTTCTTTGCCTCACTGCCGCTCCACACTGCTCTTCTCCCTTCGCTGCCCCCTCCCTGCCAGGTTAGGAGAGTGTGGGCAGGTACTGGGAGGGGAGATGCCACAAGCCCCGCCTACCTAGAGCTTTAAACACTAACCTGGGAGGCGGGGCAGCGAGGCAAGAAGAAGGAGGGCACCGGAGCAGCCATCTCTAGAAGTAAGTAGCTGCTAGAGATGTTTAGTTTAGCCTCCCATTCGACTGAATGGAGGCAGCCGAAGCGCAGGGGTTAAGGCTGTGTGCCGGCTGCTTCCATTAATTCCTATGGAACTGCAGCGGAGCCTTCACACTGAGTATACAGCGTATACTCAGTGTGAAGGCTAAGCAAAGCATTGTGGGAAAAGATCACCGATCTCGATCTCACATAAAAAGATCGTGTTCGAATTCCCTACTGGTTATAAATCTATTCAGACATTTCTAGAGGAACAACACAACATAGAGTTTCAGGAAAAGATGAACCAGAATTGTTATTACAAGGGGAACACAATACATTAACCTTGCACCCCCCCCAATATCCCCTATTTTACCCCTCATCTAACCACTTAGAAAACAAGTTATTTGAACCCGCTTTTACCCTAAACCAGTAGGAAATAAAATATTAACCCTTCTTCGACTATGAAATCTGACTTGGATCTACCATGTTACATGAAGAAAGGCACAACCCAACTCACCAACGCATTTCCAGGTCTTCCTGTGGACTTTGAATCAAAGGAACCATCTTCAATGGACTGTAAACTTTCCTCTGAGTTTTGAGGCAACATGACTGGCTGTTTCTTGTTTTTGAGCAAGTGTTTCAGTAATTCATTTCCAGATTCGAGTTTTCCTGAGGGGCCGGAGGCAGTATGAGAAGTGATTTCTGTGGAAAGTGCATTGTGCGATGTGGCTTTATCATCTTCAGTCTTAAGCCCGACTGACGGTTGCTTTACCTTGGAGTCAGATTCCTCTGGAGATGGATCTCCTTCCACCTGCTCCATTTTAATTTCCTGAATATTAATGTTCTCCTTAGTGTGCGGCTGACCGTCCTCTTGGTCCAGTCTGGGTTCCTGAACTATCTGTTTCACATCTTTAGGGAGGAGTGGGCCTTCAGAGTCTACAGAGCCATTGTTTGCTGGGTTCGGAGTTGAGGAGCGAATTAAGTCAGCCGCATGTTCTCCTGGAACCTCATACGCAGTATTAACTGTTGGGGTTGAGGCTTCTGAGATACTCGGAGTAAGCGGAGCTGTAGAATCAGACCGCGGCGTTGAGGGTGGCGACTTCAGAGAATCAGAGTCTTCATCTTTCTTCTTCTTCCGCTGTCTTTTCTTTTTTCCTTTCTCTTCTGGGATGATATCAGAATATAACTGTATGAGCGACTGGCTTGGACTCTGAAAATTTGTGGAACTTGCAGGCCTGTCTTGTCCGCAGGAGTTTCCGTTATCAGCAATGGGAGATGCATTGGTGACGTTTGGCATAAATGGAGTTTGTGGGAAACCAGACTGATTGTCTTGTCCATAGGGAGAATGTCCTAAAGATCTCTTATCAGAGTTTTGTACAAAAGGGGCGGCAGGAGGAGAGGTCCCTACATTTGGACGATTCACCGGATGTGCCATTTGGGATTGCTGCTGTGTAGATGGTTGAAGGGGTGGAATCTGCATAAAGTCACTGGGTAACTCAGAACTGAAGAAGGGCATTTGTGACAAGGATCTGTTATTTGAGTCTGGGCCCACCATGCCATGTTGCTCCATTTCTATCCTTTGCTGCAAAGCTCTCTGCCGATCCACTTCCTGCATGAGTTGAATTCTCTGCCGTTCCTGTTGCTCACGCAATCGTTCTTTTCTCTCCCTCTCTTGGAACGTTTCACTGAAGGGATTGTTGTCATCAAACTCAACCCGCGGTGGAGCATTTGGGTTTGCAACGGCAGCTGGACCAGTGACTTCAGAAGTGAGAGGGCGCTGCATCCTGGTGGGGTTTATTGGTGTGGTACCTCTAGGCGGAGGCTGCCACCCTGGCATGTTTGGCATCCTTGGCTGATTGGGTTGGCCTGGTATCATAGGCCCTGGAGGGTGCAGGGTTTGTGGAATAGGAAAGCTCTGGGCATTCATTGGTGGTGGGCCGCCCCCTGGCATCATTGCTTGCTGCGGTAGGACTCCAGGCATTAAAGGTGCCACCGAAAACTGCTGCTGCTTGTTTCTATATTCTTCAATTAGCTCGGTATGTTCTTTTTGCTGTTTTCGTATCTATAACACAAAAATTATTTTATTATGATATTCTCAAAGAACGTCATGAAGTTTATTAAAACAAGAAAAGACTTTAGTTTGGTATACCTTACACACTGTACTAAACATGTCATTAGATATCCTTCTAAGCACCAATGGACAGATTCAATGGGGGTGTTCTCTAAATCTTAATTTAGCACCAATCCACTGGGGATCGGACATAACAAGGAACTTCCTTAATGCAAGGCTCCCACTGACCATGAAAACAGGGGAGGTCAGGTATCCTAAAATTAAATGGCACACCGGTCACCCATGCACACTGTCCCTTTAGTCAGTTTCTTTGATGGAGATCGCCAAGCACAGTGCTCTGCTATGTTAATCAATCTCACAGACTTTGAGGCAACATGCATGTGCAACAACAGCGCCATCCGAACAAAGAACTCAGGACCCCATTATCTTTATCAGACTTTTAAAGGGTTGTCCCAGATAAACTAAAAATTAACCCCTAAACTAAACCCCTCCCCGCCTAACTTCAAATTTACTTCAATTTAAAAAATAAAAAATCTATAATTACCCATATCTCTGGATCAGTCATGTGAAAAAAGGCAGAGAGTGCCAATGGCAACAAGAGACACACAGAAATCACCAAAACTGCTAAAGGTATAAGGGTGTACTCAGAAACCTATTATTAGCACTAATAGACCATATATACCGTATTTTCCGGTGTATCAGACAACTTTTTAACCCCCAGTGGGGCAGGGGGTGGAGGAGCGGAATCGCAACACTCTTGCCGCCACTGGCTTCCTGCAGCGGCAGGAGTGGAGCGATGCTGCGGACGCAGCCTACACAACATCCGCTGTGCTATTAAAGCAGATGCCGGGTATGTAAAGCTAATGGCGACCGCTCTAACCCCTTTAATCTCCAATCTTGTTTACGGTCATAGAGTTATGATTCTGGGAAAACAAAATTAAGATCCAGTTAGAGATGCCAGTTGCCAGTGGGAGGTGACATTTACCTGCTCCAGCTGTTTCTGCACCATGCTTTGCTGCTCTGTGACGTGTTTCAGCTGCTCGGCGTCCTCTTCAGGAAATTCTCGCCCTGCCTTCTTAGCTGTCCGCTGCTTGGCTGACAAAGCTTTTTTCGATTTTCTGTGAGCTCCAATTTGTTCTTCCAAAAACTTTTGCTGGATTTGAAGGAGTTGCTGAGTCTCCTGAAGCCACTCCTCGTATTGTTTCTTCTGCGAGTCATCTAAAGAGAGATTACAAAACAAAAGACGATCTTGAGACGGTACCAAGCAGAATGCAAACATTGAGAGATTTTATAGCTTCTTACTTTCATGGGATAGGAAAAGATCAAAACAAAAACCAATAGATGAAGCACAAATAACCACAATCTACTGATATCTTCAAGATATATGAAAAAAAGTGGTAACCCTAGCTTCACACGAGCATTCAAGCCTCTTGCTGTCTACTCTCAGATAATGTGACTTCTATAAAACAAGTACACGGAACACATCAGAGGACAGAAGTTTTTGTTATACTTACTGACAAATCCTGGACCGAAGGTTGGAGGGTTTGGTCGAATCATCTGTGGTGCTATATTTCCATCCTATAGAAATACAAGACTCCTTGAAATAAAAACCTACAACACCAGATAACTTCTCATAAGACATTACTGACAGCAGATATACATCATCTCAAACCATGGTTAGAAGGACCTGAGTTCCACTGGTCATCGAAGGTGCTTTATTTGGGCCCTAATGACCAAGCCATTGTTTTTCCATATTGTGCTTGTGTTGGGATAAGTCAGTGAATATATTAAAAAAACAAACAAAAAAACTATATACCTTATTGCCAAAAATTGAAGGAACAAGACTCCTCCTTCAGGCCCTGAGCTGCTTGCCAGAATAAAAGATGTCCACAGCCTTGACCGCGAGTCTTAAGAACACTGTCGATGGGGAACCCCTTGGGACACGTACTGTATTTTGCATGGCCTCTGATCATGGATCCCCCCCCCTCCCTTTCCCTTTCCTTCACATTATTTCCCTTGTCTTGATGGGTTTTTTTTTTTTTTTACAATTTATTCAGGGACTAGGCAGTTAGCCTTCCCGTTTGTTGTCTCATATCAAAAACTTTCTTTAATGAAAATTACAGTTAAAAAATATATATATTATATATAATTCTCCCTCTCTCTTTTGATGGTTAAGGCTTTGTCAGATACATTTAAACTGTACAGCTCTGAACATGTCTAGAGTTAGAGAAACTGTCCTTTTTGTCTCCATGTGGGTACCTGAGTGTTACTGCCCTTTTTTCTTCTTTAAGATGGAAAGAAAAGCCTATCATGCTTTTGTATCTTCCAAAAAAGAAAAAAATGGATCCTTGACAGATCCATTGTGTTTAACCCCTTAGCGACCTTTGACGTACTATTACGTCATGGACGCGAGGTACTTCGCGCACCATGAAGTAATATTACGTCATGGTGATTCCGCCCGCTCACTAGCTGAGCGGGCGGAATCGGAACTGAGTGATAGCTGTTACTGACAGCTATCACCCTTTTCCATAACCTCCGGTCGGTACTTTTACCGATCGGAGGTTTTAACCCTTTGATTGCGATGGTCAAACATGACCACCGCAAACAAAGGGTGCCGCGATCTCTCCCCCCCCCCCCCCCCGCCGGCACCCCCCGGACCGAGATCGGGGGGTGCCGGTATCTGTAGTACGTAGTCTGGGGTCTGGTTAGTGACCCCAGACAGCCCTGAGCACTCACTTACCTGGTGATGCTCCCGGCGTCTTCTGGAAGTGAGCTGTCCCGTCCGCACAGCTCACTTCCTGTGTCTAGAGTGAGACACGTGCAGGCTGTCACTGCAGCCTGTGTCTCAGTCTAGAGTAGAGAATCAGTGATGCAATCTTCACTGATCCATGTGTCCCATAGACACAAGAACAAGTAAAAAAAAAAAGTGTAAAAAAAAAAAAAAGTATTTGAAAACAATTAATAAAGTTATAAAGTCCCAAAAATCCCTTTTTTCTATAAAAAATGAATTATGTAAAAAAAACACAAAAAATTAATAAAAACAATACATATTTGGTATTGTCGCGTCCGTAACAACCTGTACAACAAAACTGAAACAATATTTAATGTACACAGTGAACGGCGGTAAAAAATAACGGAAAAAACCCGCCGGAAGTAGTGATTTTTCGCCATCTCACCTTACAAAATGTGCTATAAAAAGTGATCAAAAAGTCATATGCACCCCAAAATAGTACCAATAAAATGCACAGGTTGTCCCGCAAAAAATAAGCCCTCAACCAACACTGTCAAGCGAAAAATAAAAATGTTACGCCTCTCAGAAGATGGCGATGCAAAAATCACTGATTTATGTCCCCAAATGTGTTTTTGTTCTGCAGACTTAGTATCGCATAAAAAAATAACATAAATGAGGTATCGCCGTAACCGTACCAACCCGCAGAATAAAGGTCACATGTTACTTATACTGTACGCTGCATGGCGAAAAATGTAAAAGGTAAAACTCAATACCAGAATTGATTTTTTCTCTTTTAAATCCAGCAAAAAAAGAGTTAATAAAATGTAATCAGTAAGTTTTAGGCACCCCAAGATGGTGTCATTACAAAATACATCGTATCCCGCAAACAACAAGCCCTTATATGGCCGCGTCACCAGAAAAATAAAGAAAATATAGCCTCTACCAATGTGAAGACAAAATCACGCAAAATCGCCAAATCATTACAACACAACTGGGTGCGGCAGGCAGGGAATGTATAAGCTGTGCAAGCGAATATCAGGGGACACCCTATATTTACAGCTTATGAGGGAAAATATACCAGAAGTGACCCCCAAAGTGACCCCAGTGTGACTCCCCCAATCATAGGAGCTACTGGGACATAGTAGGGAATTTAGTGTCTGCAATGTCCTCCGCACCGCTTATATATTCCCTCTTCACCATCCGCTGTGCAGTCACGTCCGGGATACTAATACTACACTACACCCCCTGATAAATTCTTTTAGGGGTGCAGTTTTCAAACTGCGGTCACTCCTTTGGGGAATCCACTTTTCTGGTACCTTACAGGCTCTACAAACATGACATGGCGTCTAGATACCAAACATCTGAATCTGTACTCCAAAAGCCGCATCGCGCTCCTTCCCTTCTGACCCCTGCTGTGTGCCCAAACTGCAGTTTATGCCACATGTATGACACTGGTGTAACCGGGGTAATGTCATATGTGAGTATAAACTGATATTAGGGCACATGTATGACACTGGTGTACCCCGGATAACGTACGTAATGTCATATGTGGGTATAAACTGATATTAGGGCCCAGCCAGACACAGAAGGGAAGAAGGTTATTTGGTTTTTGGAGCACAGACTTAGACGGTTTGGTTTTTGGATGCCATGGCACTTTTGCAGAGACTCTAAAATTTCCCCTACAAAATGGGGTCACTTCTTGGGGAATTCCAGTTTACTGGCACCTCCAGGGCTCTGCAAAAACAACATGGCACCCAGAAAGTCCCTCTAAATCTGTACCCCAAAAGCTATAAAGCGCAGTGCTCCTTCCCTTCTGAGCCCTGCTGTGCACCCAAGCAGCAGTTTATACCCACATATATAATTTTTTTGCCCCTTGGGATCGCCCACTTAATAGTTTTAGGAGTGCAGGTCTCTGACAATACAAAGTGGGTGCAATGCATTGGATACCAAAATGGCATATTTCTTTAAAAATTTCAAATTTTGGGAAGCATTTTTAGTCTCAAAATCATAATACCACTTGATACATTCCTTGATGGGTGTAGTTTCTAAAATGGGGTCACTTTTGAGGGGTTTCTATTGTATTGATACTTTAGGGGCTCAGCAAATCCGACATGGCACCTCAAAACTATTCCAGCAATATATGCCCTCCAAAATCCAAATAGCGCTTTTTCCATTCTGAGCCCCAACATGTACCCATACAGCAGATTATGATCCCATATGGGGTATTGCCGTGTTCAGGGGAAATTGTGTAACAAACTGTGGGGGGCTCTTAATTCTCTAAGTACTTGCAAAAATTAAAAATATGGCGCTAAATGGACGATTTATTGGAAAAAAAGTAATTTTTCATTTTCACATCTCAATGGTAAAAAAATCTGTGAAACACCTGTAGGGTCCAAGTGCTCACTAAACCCCTTGATAAATTCCTTGAGGGATCTAGTTTTCAAAATGGGGTCGTTTGGGGGGGGGGGGGGGTTCCACTGTTCTAGCACTTCAGGGGCTCTCCAAATGCAACATGGTGCCTGAAACAGATTTCAGCTAAATTTGCCCTCCAAAATCCCAATAGCGATCCTTCAGCTCTGGACTTTACAGTGTGCCCATACATCACTTTACATCCACATGTGGGGCATTTCTGTAGTTGGGGCAAAGTGCTTGACAATTTGTGGGGTGCATTTTCTTTTTTAACCCGTTGTGGAAATGCATAATTTGGGGTTAAAGCTACATTTTATAGCAAAAAATGTCACTTTTCCTTTTGTTGGGCCAATTCTGTTACACTCCTGTAGGGTCAAAGGGCTCACTAAACCCCTTGGTAAATTCCTTGAGGGGTATAGTTTCCAAAATGGGGTGACATTTTGGGGGTTTCCACTGTTTTGACACATTGGGGGCTCTGCAAAAGGGACATGGTGCCTGAAAAGTATTCTAGTAAAATCTGGCCTACAAAATCCAATTAGCGCTCTATCCGTTCTGAGAGCGACCGTGTGCCCGTACATTAGGGTACCAGCACATATGGGGTATTGTCGTGTTCGGGAGAAATTGTGTAACAAAATGTGGGGTGCAGTTTCTCCTTTAACCCTTTGTGAAGATGAAAAATTTGGGGCTACAGTGACATTTTATTATAAAAAAAGTAATTTTTCATTTTCACATCTCAATGGTAAAAAAAATCTGTGAAACACCTGTAGGGTCCAAGTGCTCACTATACCCCTTGATAAATTCCTTGAGGGGTCTAGTTTCCAAAATGGGGTGACATTTTGGGGTTTTCCACTGTTTTGGCACCTTGGGGGCTTTGCAATCGGGGCATGGCGCCTGAAAAATATTCTAGCAAAATCTGGCCTACAAAATCCAATTAGTGCTCCATCTGTTCTGAGAGCGACCGTGTGCCCGTACATTAGGGTACCAGCACATATGGGGTATTGTCGTGTTCGGGAGAAATTGTGTAACAAAATGTGGGGTGCAGTTTCTCCTTTAAACCTTAGTAAATGTGTAAATTCTAGGGCTAAATGAATATATTAGTGACAGAAATTGAAAAATGTAAATTTGACCTCCATTTTGTTTTAATTGTTGTGAAATGCTGAAAGGGTTAAGAAACTTTCTAACTGCTGTTTTAGATTCTTTCAGGAGTGCAGTTTTTAGAATGGGGTGACTTTTGGGGGGTTTTATTAGAGAGGCCTTTCAAGTTCCCTTCAGAACTGAACTGGTCCCTTGAAAAATGTGTTTTGGAAATTTTCTTGAAAATTTGGAAAATTACTGCTTGACTTGTAAGCCTTATAATATCTGAAAAAAATGAAAGGGTGCTTAAAATTTGATTGCTACATAAATCAGAGACATGGTTAATTATATTTATGAAAAAATTCGGGTAGTATGACTTTCTATTTCAAAGGCTTGCAATTTCAAAGTTTGAAAACTGCATTTTTTTCAAAATTTTCACCAAATTTCCTATTTTTTCATAATTAAAGACAAAACATATCAACGAAAATTTACTACTGACATGAAGTACAATGTGTTACGAAAAAACAATCTCAGAATCACTTGTGTAAGTTAAAGCGTCTCAAAGTTATCGCCATTTAAAGTGACACATGTCAGATTTGAAAAAAGAGGCCTGGTCCTTAAGTCACTTTTGGGCTGTGTCTCTAAGGGGTTAAGGGTCCATTCACACGGAGTAACGTGCTGCGTGATGTGGCACCTATACTGCGTGTGAGACTTTGCGCCGTATACACTCCCATTAATTTCAATGGGAGTCTGGATCGTATACGCGGCACGTTACTCTGTGTGAATGGACCCTAACATTGTAGTCAACATGTAACAGATGCAAATGAATAGTGCACCCGTTTGTACTGAAAAATGGATCTGTAAAAAGGGATCAGCTAACTACTGATACGACTGCGAGTATGTGATCTCACTGAGCCCTACCAGAGCAGAATATTATACCTGTGAAATTCCCGGTGGAACGATGTTCTGGCCTTCGATGTTTGGGGCACCCGGCATTTGCTGAGCCATAAAAGGGAATCTGGGAAATAAATATTTAAGGTTATAAATTCTATTTTACAATAACCTATAATAATTCACAAAATGGGGTAAGTGTGGCATCCTATATAATAGTATTCCAAGCATTTAGGTGTAGCCATGTCAAAGAGACATCCCGTCCAAAACTTATGCTTCTCATGTTCTCCATTTTGGTACTCCAAATGTCAGTCCCTCACTTTTTTTTGCGATTTCTTCTATCCATATGTATTATATTAAGGTCATTGCATACTAGAAGTGCGAGTCAGACATTTTTAAAATGCTTTTTTTCTTGAGCCTATGGCAAAAATTTGGCGCATGAGGAACCGCAGCAATGGACTGTTTAACACAGGTTCTCCATATCGGAGGGGGGGCACAAACTCTTACCATAGTTACTGCTAATGATCACACAGCCCCTATCACACCCCTGTAATAGAGGAGATGACAGTTCAGTCTCCTGAGTCTCTGACTATGGTCTCTCAGCTTGCTCAGGAGATTACAGAGAGAATGATAATTGCACCGTCTTCTCTCCAGGTAAAGCTGGCACTGGCTCTAGCTGCACAAATGTTGCAGTACATTATGCTATGGAGAGCCACTCATAATGGAAGAAAAGTGAATTAAATCTAAAGGTCTGCTCAGGACCAGACTGGAGACTGAACTGCATCTCAGAGTGTGACAGACAATCGCGTGACATGACACAAAAAGGGTTTCCTGGTGGAGGTCTTCTTTAACTAAAACAACTGCACAATGAATAGCAATAACTCATCCTAATATACTTTGTGTTTGTATTTCTCAATTTTCAAGATTTCTGCTAGAGAGCCATTGAATATCTTCATGAACCAATAGCAAGCATTGGAAACATATGTTGCATGCCTATACATTGTAAGTCCGTATAAGCTGAAAACTCCTTTAAAAGGTTCAGGTCGTCCTACTGTCTACCAAGAACTTACCGATTCATCACCATTGGGGGCATTCCCATGTTGCTCACCATGACTTTATTGATGCCTTTCAGAGCAACCATTTTTGCTTTCATTATAGGATCAGTAATAGCATCAAAATCTGAAACAAGGACAAGACAATTGAATATAAGAAAAGGAGTGTCCATGTAGAAGGATGGTATTGGATTACCAACTTACTCACAACTATGTAGTACTTTTCTGTGTTTTATTACTGATAGTCTATCCTTAGTCGATTCATGAAAGAGCTTGTCCAGGTTAAAGTTTTATTTTTTAATTAGGCTGGAGAGGTGAATCCCCCCCCTTCCCAAAAAAAAACAACAAAACAAAACAAAAAACAAAACACACTCTCATTTGTTCCCGGTTCACCTCAGTGGTCAGAGGTGGCGAGGAAAGAAAACAATGGAGCTGCAGGATTGGACTACTATGGGGAGATGGTGACAGGCAAGTATGGTTTTTTAAAAGTTGTTCACCTCCTTTGGCCTAAGATTTTTATCGTAGACAACCCCTTTAATTTATTAGTGTCCAAATATTCTCATCTAAAAAGATTAGATGCATGTGACCAAATCTTAAAACACATGGTTAACTTGCTTTGGTACAAAGGAAACCCCCCCCCCCCTCCCCAAATAGCACCTGAACCCAGTTGGAAAAACTTCGAAAACAATTATTAAAAATAAAACAGAAAATCTTTGAAATTTTTAAACCCTTTTTCGGATCATATCTATAATCTGAGGCACCAATACATATTAAAAATCCTGGGAGATAAAAAAAAGATCACCACCTAAAAATCTGTAAGGTAAAGAAGCAGCAGTAGCTGTAAGGGGGCGTTCAGCTTTGTACGATAAGATTTTAGCAACAGACACAAGGTGAAATCTGTTAAAATTTCCATTGATTTCAATGGGATTTTATCTTGTGTCCGTTAATGTCTGTTTTTTTGGGAGAAAACAAAAAATCCTATTTGTATCCTATTTTGTGTCCATTAAGAAAAAAAGTTTCACGACGGACGTCAAGTATCCATTATTTTTTCTTAACATTAAAGTCTATGGGTAATGGACATTAACGTACACCTAATCGACTCAGTGTTTTGTTTTTTTTTCTGCGCATACTCAGAAAGCAGAAACAAAAAAAAAAAAAAAGAAAAGAAAAATGGACAGTAAAGAAAAAAGCGGACACTAACTGATTGCTAATGAGCCCGATTTTTAATTGATCCACTAAATGGACACATTAACATCAGCTAATGTCAGTTAAGGTCTATTATGATAGGCATCTAATTTTCTTTTTTTATTTTATTTAAACAGACACTATCATAACGGATATCCAACGATAGTGTGAACCCGACCTAAGAAAGGCACGAGAAGGTTAATTTAAGGGGTTGTCTGACAGAGAAAAGTTTCCTGGTCCAATTTTGAGCCACATGAAATGCTCTTAGTCAATCACTGGCTGAGATAATCACAAGGCAGCTAGTGATTGGTCACTTCCCGTAAGGACGTGGCAGGGGCGTTAGAACGCGTGTCATGGGACTGAGGAGTAGAGATCTCATTTTTTTTTAGGTTTTAATCCATTTTGAGCTGGTTTTAATACATTCTTGCAGCAGAACAATCCTCTTACAGCCCATATTTTTTTTAAATACAGTAGCAAATACCTACCAATATTTGGAAAGAAGGGCTCAGAGCGCTGTCGGATCATGGCTTGCATCTGCCTCTGTTGCTGCTGCTCCTGTCTTTCTTGATCTAGAAGATCCTGCAGTAATAAGGGTTGTTCCTCCAATAGCAGAGGCCTCTCCCGATTCTGCTGGAGCAGGACTTGCTGAGCAGTGGACATGCCACCCGCACAAGACAAAGCCTGATTTATTGCGTCACCTGTGACAAAGTTATGAGCATCCTGCTGAGAAGTCAGAAAGCCCAGGTTTGATGGTGATCCTTGTGTAAAGCCATGTTTAAGTCTTGGTCCCATATTCTGATTTAGCGGATGATCGATCACTTGGTTAGCTGGGGTCATGACATTTTGCATCACATTTAGCTGCGGAGCCCCCAAGATTCCTGAAGGAGAAACTAACTTTTCCACATCATTTAGTTCCGAATTTTCATTTGTTAAGTTATTAAGCACCGGTGTGGATTCTGGGACAGCGCATGAACTGACGGTATCCTGGGAGGACGCCGGCAGCGAATCATTGGGCTGTACAGAATTTGGAGCACTCTCTTTGTCTCCTTTATCTGACCGTTCACTTATACAAGATGCTACAGATGTGACTTCCTCTTCTAGCTGCTGTGTCCCAGAGGCCTCCGCGCTAGGTTCAGATGTAACCTCTGCGGTCTTTACTTTTGGGGACGTTCCCTCTGTGCTAGTTTCATTAGGAGCCTCGGCGATAGTTTCTGGAATAGGATCAGCTGCAGTCTTGAGCGTCTCTTCGCTGCTCTCTGCTTCTTCAGTTTTGCACTGCAGCTCCAATTTATCATCTATTGGTACGTTAAAATCCAGATCTTCATTAAACATATCTTTTTTGTCTCCGAGATCAAGATCAGGATCTGTGTAGGCAATGATATCAAACTTTCCCGAGCGTAACAAGTCATCGAGTTGAGGATCATTTGCTTCCAGAGTATCTAAGCCATCTAGTTCAACCCCTTTTGCATCGTCTGGATCTAGGTTTATGTTTTCGAGATCATCGTCATCTAAATCCTTGACCTCCACTCCCTCCAGATCCTTTACATCGAGGTCTTTTTCAGAAGGATCATCGGGGTCAAGTTTTTCTTCCAACTCACTTGGTGCAGGATTATTACTAGATCCCTTGTTTGAGTTATCAATAAGTAATGGTGTTTGCAAATAGTTCTCAGTTGCTCCCGGCTGCTCAGTTTCGTGCATCATGATAGACTGGTTTTGTGTAGCCATCAACTGTTCCAAACCAGGAGGCATCTGACTGGATAAGCCAGGATGCTGGGCACGTACTGGATCCATCAACCTTGGGCCTTGAAATTCAGGTCTCGGGAAATAGCCCATTTGCCTCTGATGCGGCATAGGTTGCTCCATTAAATGAGAGGGCCCAAAGAGAATCCTTGGCCTTCCATCTGGTGGCCTGTGACGAAGTTCAATGTACGCTTGGCCAGATATATTATGCTGTTGAACCTGCATTCCCTGGTGCGGAAAATGTGGTGCTATGCCAGCTGAGTTTGCGATCTGTGAGTTACTTAATGGTCTGGTCAGCTCAATGGACATGTCTCTCCTCATCTGTTGTGGGATCCCAGGAACTTGCATTTGTAATGGAGGACCCAGAAAGCGCTCGTGGCTGGGCACAGGACCAGGGCCTGGCATGGGATAGACAAATCTGTGAAAGTAAAAACAACAGCAATTACTTAAAACCATTTTATGTAACATTAAGGAAGAAAGTAGAGACTCACACAAGTGCTCATTTTAAGGGCTTGTTCAACTATAACAACTACCCACAGGATAGGGGATAAGTGTCTGCTCGCTGGAGACCTCCACTATTATGAGAACAGGGGTCTAACGTCCCACAGTTGACTGGAATGAAAGTCATACATGTAGCTTTACCATTCAAATGTCTAAGGGACTGATGGAGACAGCCAAGCACATAGCATAGCTACATCATCATCACTCCCATAGATTTTTAATGGAGTGGCATCATGCATTCAAACCCCATTCTTGTGATCATGAGAGGTCCCGGGAGTTGGAAACCCACTGATCACACATTCACTAGCTATCCTGCACAATCCCTATTGAGTGGTAACTGCAGCAACTATATGGCTTAAAAAAGCAAAATCTGGCAAGTAGATGTTGCAAGCAAACAAGGTCAACGGGCATATGTATAGTTACATATAGTCAGGGGTTAAGCCTAGCCACAGGATTTTACCTACATGGTATGGTGAACTTTTTGAGCTCTGTTTACATAGTGTGATGTTGAACGGCGGCTGTGATTGCTGCAATGCTGTGTCTGTGGGGTCGCCTACAATCTGAGGGGCTCAGCCTGGCAGGAGGGTTGCTTACTGGGCTGTTCAGTCGCACCCCCTGTGGCAGCAGAACCAAGTATAGCAGGGACCCACGATACAAAGGTCGCCGTGAACTGGCTACTGGGTTTATATACATCTTGATCAAAACATTATATAATTTTTTCTTTCTGAAATCTTGGAGTATTTGTATAGTTATGCTTATTCCAGCCACCATGACACAAGAAATATGTGGTTGCGGACACAGAGCTGATGTAATCTCACAAACTTAAAATGTATATGCTTATTAATACAAGGTAACTTAGTAAGGTTATCACAATTAGAGGTGAGTGAATAGTATTCGAAACCTAGATTCGAATACCCCCGCTCCCATAGGAATGCATGGGAGCGGCCGATAGCGAAAGGGTTAAGAGCCACCGACCGCTCCCATACATTCCCATGGAGCGAGGTATTCGAAACTAGAGTTTCGAATACTATTCGCTCATCTCTAATCACAATATAAAGTTATCCCAATATACTATACCTGTTTCCGGGGTGTGGTCTCATAGCCATGTTACCAATGTCTCCAGGAAATTGTGGTCTATTAAACCGGCCATTCCCAGCAAACTGACTATGTTGGTCTTTGGGAAAAGTAGAAAACCTTGGATTTCCTTTGGGGCCAAGCGAGGCTCGGATGTTGCCAGGATAAGGCGGTGGTGGTCTGTTAAATATTTCATGTTGTCGGTGTGTATTGTCCTGCCACTGTGCGGGATGTCCACCCTGGTTCATCTGTAAAGGATCCACTGGATTCTCCTGTCGGATAGAGTTCTTGTTTTGTTGTTGTCTCAAGATCATTTCTCGCAACTTCTGACGCTGTAAAATAAACATTAAATGAAATAAAGGTTTAAAAGCAAAGAGTAAAAGCAAAAAAAAAACCAAACAAACCCCAAAACTTTAAAAAAAAATTCATATCATTAAGTCAGCTATCTGACAGCATCTTGACCTTTGATGGAAACCTTTATTCCAGAAAAACAAAAGAAAAAGCAACAAAAAAACAAACATTTTCCGCCTCCAATTAAGGGTTCCATATAAGGTCAAGTTGCTGGCGGACGAGTTTTTTCATTTTTATTTATAGCAAATGGGGAGATTGGGATACTGCTGTGTAGCTTGAGGGATCGATTCCCCAATGATTGATTTAGTGTATTTTTGCTTTTTCTATCTGTATAGTCAAATGCTTTCCATAAGGCAATTATGGAAAATTAAGAGTCCTACTAGATTTTATGGGAGCCATTGGCTTGGGGGTCTCATTCTCACCAGACGCGTGGTCTTTGGCTTCCCAAGCGTGACATAAGGTCTATACCTTGCGAAATTATGCACAGGAGACGAAATTTAAGATCTTCTCCCGATGGTACAGATTCCCTTCTGTCCTTCATAAGTTTTACCCGTCTACCTCGGAACGTGTTGGAGAGGTAACATTGCCCAGGGAACGATGGAGCAGGTCTGGTGGGAGTTTACACCCCTGCACTGCTTTTCGGATGCCCGTCGTATTATTCAGACGGTCACTGGCATTGCTTTAGAAGATGACCTTGCTCCCTTCTATCTTCCCGCATACGTTTAAGAAGTATACCCACAAGCTATTCCTTCCTATTAGTGATGGCGAGATCTGTTATCCCTAAATTGTGGACATACCCTTCTTGATTTTCCTTGCCCGCCCTCCTTTTATTTTCTTTCTCGTCTGCATAGACATGATGTTTGTCCACCTTTGTTCTTCTTCCTCAATTGAGTGTTTGACTCTTCTGTGACAGAGCTGTTTCCCTCCTCCCCTTATGGTCCTCCTTGATACTCACCTGACGTCTCTTGTTCACCCCCACCCTCCCTCACTGTCAACTCCTTATTATTGAGACCTTGTATAATATTCTAATATTAAAAAATATTGCATCTCTCGTGGAGACGCTTCTTGAACTTGGTTGATTAGCGGTTTCCAATGATGGATTGTCCACACATGACTGCTGCAGAACGGACAGACTTCACCAGTTACATGTACCATCATTTCAATGCTGGAGCTGGATGTAAGGAACCAACTAGGGAACCAGAGAAGCCTCGACCTAGGAGCGGCAGAAGGTGAGCATACAAACATGGCCAAACTTGTCATTCTGGGGACCCCAAACAAAATGAAGTCTGGTGGCTCCCTATCAAAATTTTAGGCCATGCAAACAACCAGACTGTGCAACAACCCTGGAGGCTGAAGCGGAGACGGGCCTGGCCAGGAACGTAGACGAGTTAGTAAAATATTGGCCACTACCTGTTATAATCCAATACGCTATTCACTGATATGGGGGCCCAAGCAAGTTGGTGGCTTGTGTTATGGTTAAATCAACCCCTGTATGTGGATCCATTTGTACTAAAGCTAACAAACCTCTTATTTGTTTTGGACAATTGAATAACAAATATATACTAACCTGTCTTGCTTTCTCTTCAGAGTCTGCGAGTGGCAAGTTTAGTGAATTTTGGGCATCTGGCATGCTGGTTGCTTGCTGAATGTTAGCAAATTGTTGACCTTGAGGACTCCCTACAACATTGGTAGCTCCACTAAAAGCATCCTCTGAAAGCGCTCTTTGTTGATCACCTAAATCATGAGAGTCTCCAAATCCATCCCCAGTCTGCACATGAGGATTCACTGTGGTCTGTTCAAAAGCCTCCTGGTTGGTAACAGAAGGATGACTGAACACATCACTTGTGCCGGGAGTTCCCATTCGAGGATTCTGCGAGCTTGCATCAGGTCTCAAGTAAGGAGATGGCAGAGGAGGACCTCTGTTTTGTGCAGTATGTCCAAATTGCTCCTGACTAGGAACCAAGCCTGATCGAACCACAGAAGAACGATTAAAGTTTTCGGGAACACCTGGCATTGGGGTTCTTGGTGACTGAGAATAAGGGTCAGGAAGAACAGGCCTAGGAGTCCTATTGGGATGAGAATAGGAGTCTGTGGGTCCAGGCCTTGGTGTTCCAGGGGGTTGGGAGTATGGATCTGAAAGAACTGGACGTGGTGTGCCAGGGGGCTGAGAATAAGGATCTATATTAATAGGTCTAGGAGTCCCAGGAGGATGAGAATAAGGATCTGCATCCATTGGTCTTGGCGTGCCAGGAGGTTTACAATATGGATCTTGAGGGACAGGCCTTGGTGTTCCAGGTGGTTGTGAATAAGGATCTGAAGGCATTGGTCTTGGAGTTCCAGGTGGTTGAGAGTATGGATCTGAAGGCATTGGTCTGGGTGTTCCAGGTGGTTGAGAGTATGGATCTGAAGGCATTGGTCTGGGTGTTCCAGGTGGCTGAGCGTATGGATCTTGAGGGACAGGCCTTGGTGTTCCAGGTGGTTGTGAATAAGGATCTGAAGGCATTGGCCTTGGAGTTCCGGGTGGCTGAGAGTATGGATCTGAAGGCATTGGCCTTGGTGTTCCATGTGGTTGAGAGTATGGATCTGAAGGCATTGGCCTTGGTGTTCCAGGTGGCTGAGCATATGGATCTGAAGGCATTGGCCTTGGTGTTCTAGGTGGTTGAGCGTATGGATCTGTAGGCAATGGCCTTGGTGTACCAGGGGGCTGAGAATATGGATCCGAAGGCATCGGTCTTGGAGTACCAGGTGGTTGTGAATATGGATCTGAAGATACTGGCCTTGGTGTCCCTGGTGGCTGAGAATATGGATCTGAGGACATAGGCCTAGGAGTAGCAGGCTGTTGAGCGTAGGGGTCCATAGCAGACCTTGAAGTTCCTGACGGTGAGGCAAAGGTATCATGGTGCCTCTTATTCATAGTGGGTTGCGCAAATACATCTCCTACAATAGGTCTAGGAGTAGATGGTGGTTGACTGTAAGGATCCATTGTTTGTGCAGATGGCCTTGGGGTCGGTGGCTGCTGAAGGTAAGGGTCAATGACTTGTGCTCTTGAAGCATTTGGTGACGGCAAATATGGGTTATTTACTGGTCGAGGTGTTCCTGGAGGCTGTGCATATGGATCCTGTGCATTTACTCTGGATAAAGACTGAGGGTCACTATGTTGCCGCATGAGTCTAGGTGGATGTGCAAATTCATTTGTAGAACGATGTGGTCCTTGGTGATAAGGATCGTGTGATAAATTGTCAGATGGGCGTGGTGTCATAACAGACCTTTCATATTGGTCTGTAGACATTCGACGGGGTGTTGTTGGCAGTGAACTGTAAGATTCCTGTGGTGACTGAGGGGGTCGAAGTGGAGTTTTAAATGGGGCAGGACTGCCAGGTGAAACACCTGGGTTAGGAGTGAGAGGAGGTCTTGCATATGGATCTACTTTATTTTGTACCAGTGATTGTCTTGGAAACATTTCAGGTCTGGAGTTTTGTTTAGCAAATGAGTCACTGTTTGTTGGACCTAAGGGACCATCTACAATCTGATCTGTGTTATGTGCCATCCTTGATGAAAACCCTGGCTTTGCAAAATGATCTGATGATATCATAGACCTTTGTGACTCTCCTAACTTTATACCCAACTCGCCACTAGACGGAGACGAAGAGGGGTCTCTTAAAGGTGATGGCTTGGTATCAGAAGCTTCATTCCCAGCGACATGTCTTGTGGGACATGTATCCATAGGTGACCCAGAGTTCCTCCTGTGGTAATTCTGACCAGAAGGTGGAGGCCTTGGTGTTCCCACCATTTTAGCATATGGATCCACAGGTGATGATGGTCTGGAAGTCGAAGACCCAGGTGAAAACATCATCTGTGGTGACGGCGGCTGAGAAGTCTGAGACAACTGCAGGGGGTCCTGCAAGGAAATTCGTGTTGGTGTGGGTGGTGGTGCTTGTGGCTTCACAAAAACGTCATCAGAGAAGGACGATGGAGTCTGTTTAGAAAATACGTCTTTAGTAAAACTATGAAGTGGAGATATACTTCCACTATTTTGTTGAGGTGTTAAAGGACTTTGTATCCCACTGTTTGGGGTCTCATTTCCTGACTGACTTAAATGATGTTGGGATCCAAACTGCTGCTGTTGCTGCTCATTCTTTACTTGCTCGAGTTTCTGCGTAGCTTCAATTTTTGCTTGCTGCTTACTCTTCTGACGCATTTGCTGAAAAACCAGTGGTCAAAAGTTTCAATTACTTAGGATCTGCATTTAATATTCAGTACTGGTGTATACTGTAGTTTATTAAAGGAGTTTTCCTATCAAAGAGAGTTGTCCACTATTCACAGGACAGAGGATAACTTAGGGGGCGTTCACTGTAGTGCCGCTGTCCTCCCTTTGCGAGTCCATTGAAAAAGCAGGAAAAACTGCTCGGGGGCGGCTTTTGGGCGGTCAGTTTAAAAAGCCATTCATTGCAATGGATGCAAACCACCGATGTCTGTATGCAGCCACTCCGTCATGAAACCGTTTTTTTTTTTTTTTTTTTTTTTTTGTGCATGGACACAAAGTCGGACAAGCAGGACTTCATATCCATGCAAGAAAAAAATGGTTTCACAGCAGAGAAGCTGCCAATGGACACCGACGGTTTGTTTTAAAAACCCATTGAAATAAATGGGTTTCTAACCTGACTGCCGGCAAGCCGTCCCCGAGCAGTTTTACCTGGCTTTTCGACGGACTCACAAAGGGTGGACAGCAGCGCTAGAATGAACAACTGCTCAGACCCCAGCTGATCAGGACATTGGGGGACTTTCATCCCTGTTTCATGACCACTGATCTGAAAGTTATGTATTTCTCCTATTTTCTTTGGTAGGAGAACCCCTTTAAGCAAAATTGCACCCAGTGTGAATAATGTCTAACCTGTCTAAACTTCCATTCCTGCTCATGTTCAGATTCTCTCTGTTTCATTGGGTCTTTAAACAAATCTGAATCCATACGTGAGTTAAGTTCCACTATTTCATGCTGCTGGCGTTTCAAGGAGTCATTTGACATTTGTACTTTGTTAATCCGCAGAGCCGCTCGGTTATCTCTTGCTTTTTGCTGGAAAAAAAAAAAAGTTCAGATATAATATTTAATAATTAATACAATGAAACATTGACAAAGTTGAAATAATGGCACAATAAAATATCTATATATGAAAGTTCATTTATAGCCTCATAGTGTTGATTTTCCTGGAGTGTCGTGCTGGTGACATATTAGGAAAAAAATCATTCATTTGTGATCAGTGTGTGCTGCTTCCGCTTTACTGACCAGCCATATCACGTTCATTTGTCATGTGGCCTGTGAGTGACTTAGTCCCATTCAAGGGATGCCAAGCATATCCCCGACACAATGCACGGTACTGGGGATTCAGTAAAGAGCTAAACCGAAATGTATCACGAGATTGCCTACATGAACATACCATTACTGTAATTGTGCCTTGCCACTTTTACTAAACCTTTACCATCTAGTGATGGGTTGGGGTCACTATTACATAGAGTAGGGCGCATGGTGACACAGAGCTATGCTTACCACATATGGTGCCCTTTCTTGGGAACTGGCTTTTCTCCAGAGTTTTGCAATCTGTTTCACTCTTGTGGACCAATCTAGGAAAAATCAATACATGACACAGACAAGAAAATTATAACCGTAACAATGGTAATATACGTATATATTCTCATGTATAGTTAAGGATGGTGAATTTTACCTGGAAACTCATCCTTCAAGTTTGGAAAGTTAACATTTGTATACAAAACTGGGGCAACAGTGGCCATTTCCCCAAGTGCTTCTTCTTTTTCCCATTTTAGTGTACTCCTCTGTGCATTGGACATGGTATCTCCCTCCGTTTCCATCACAGGAGCTGGTGTTTGCCACACATTGGTCTGGTCGTTCACCATGCCATGATACACTGGGTTCTTATCCCTGGTGGGGTGAAGACACGGTATCTTTATGAAGGTGTGTACCTTACATCAGTAAATACACAATACCCAGGGAGCCAACGTCTGTAACCAAACTGGTGAAGGTAAGTACATGCTTCAAGCTGCTGCCAGTGGTCTGTACTTTTTTCTGCTCCTGGCATTAGGTACAAAGATAAGAATACGTGATATTCATCTCTTTTTACATAACAATACCTGCTATCAACAAATGGCGGCTGTGCTAATGGAGGGAAAGGCCCAAGTCCAGCTCCTGGTACAAGAGAATTATGTTGCAGGTGCGGGTTGGGTGGTAACATGCCATTTACCATGGGCATTCTTGGGAAAAGGCCATCACCTTAAAAAATAGAAAGAAAAAATAAAAATCACTATTAACAAACAATATATAATGTGGGGAAAAAAAATCTTCTCTAGACAGAAGGAGCAATATCTGTTCAAAAAAAAAAAATGGGAAAGGAATTAAAATTCAATAGCATCTTTTAAAGGGAATCTGTCTGGGTGAGTTGAGTCACTAAACCATACACAGGCCCTCATGGACAAAGGGTTTAGGGTCCCAAATCACTTTGTAATACAGCTATCCGTGCCCGCACAAGAAAATAAAAAAACAAAACAAATGCTTTATACTCCCTGTGCCGCCGCAGTTCTTCAGTGAAGCCAGAGGAGTACACCTGGCTTTCAGTACGCGTGCTCTGTACCTCCAGCACTTGTAACCGGGATGTACACAAAACTGCACAGATGCCGGGAGCACCAGAGAGGAGTCCGATGAGACTCAGACTCATCTCTAGGGAAGTATAAAGGATAATTTATATTTATTTTTTTTATTTTTTTAATTGTGGGCATGGATGGATTTAATACAGAGCCATTTGAGACACTAAACCCCCGGTCTATAAGTACATTGTCAGTGGCTTAGCGTCCCAAATTGACCTGAAAGGTTTTCTTTAACAAAAAAAAAAGTTGGATAGGCAAAAACTTGCACATGGTTACCTGACAGTAATGAAAAAGCTACCGCCCTCTGAACACATTTATGAAAATGTCATGCATCTTAAAGGGCTTGTCTAACAATATCATTTACAAAAGGCTCAGAATAGTCGGAAAAAAAGTGAATAAAAAACAAAACAAAAAACTGAATCTCACTTTCTGAAGTTGTCTTGGTCCCTGCCTCTGTTTGCTCCTTGATCCTCTGGACACACTAGATGTGACCCATCTGTTATATCCTGTGTATTCAGATGGACCAGGAAGTAAAGATGGCCGATAAGTTGTGAAGTGTTGGCACAGAAGCTTCTGGGAGTTGGTGAGGTGGGGAGCATTTTGCTTTTCTCTGCCATTTCAAGCACTTTCAACATAATTTAGAGACCAGACAACCCCCTTTTAGAATAAAAGGCAAATGCAATTTTAATGTTTCCTTTGTAGCAAGGACACAGATGAGCTTGTGGAAGGGGCAGATATGTCAGTCAGTGACTGAAAAAAGGATTTGGCATATCATTAGAGGGCGTTCACTTGTGCCCATGTCCGCCCACCTCTCTACGAGGAAAGCATCTTTTGTTGTTTTTTTTGCCGGACAAACAAGACTTTGTGTCCGGCTAAAAAAAACAAAAAAACAAACAAATTTATGAGTTTTAAAACTGACCGCTGGGAAACCGTCTCCTGTCCAGTTTCTCTGGGGAATAGGATGGAGACTCGGTGGGCAGACATGGGCGCAAGTGTGAATAACCCCTAACTGACATTTCTCCAAAACGGACACCACCAAAAAATATAATTGCCCAAACATGGAATGATCAGTGTAAGTTTTTTTTTTCCTTCTTTGCAACATCTACATAAAGCACTTGCGGTCCGGACACGGAATGTACTATGTAAGATTTAGAGAATTGTATTCAAGTAAAAATCTTTTCTTTATCCTTTAGAGTCTCCTTTTAGCTTTGGGTAAAAACGGCATTAAATACTGTTCTGTGTGAAATTGGTCTAATAGTAGGCATGGAACTAACACTTGTTGAGCTAAATAGAAAAGATTCAATTTTGAGGTGGTGGAGCTTGAGAGATGGATAAGATTTTTATTTTTAATTTTTTTTGACATGTTAAATTCGCTCATGGTTTTGGCACAAAAAAAAAATCCTGTAGCAAAATCACACCAAAAACAGCATGCGTATTTTCGGGGAGGAGAAAAAAAAATAAATCTATTTTAGTTTTTTGAAGCAGATTTTGGAAGTTTTTTTTTTTTTACTTAGTACAGACATTTGTAAACCTATAGCAGTGTTTGAAGCAGTTTTTGCAAGGCATGAGTGATTTGGCACAAAATACACCAAAATTTTGATGCATTTTAATTCTACTACATAGTAAAAAAAAAAAAAAAAAACTAGAAAAACAGAAGAAAAGCCTTCTACATAGACCATACATTATTTTTATTCTGCGTCAAGAGTCTCTCTGTATGTCAGTGTTTGCCTGAGGCAGGCAGATGAAAGCGTCCTGCACGCACAACTTTATCGACCTCCGCTTTCAGTTGAAAAATACCAGACACCCAACTGACCCCACTATAGTCAATGGGGCCCATCGGACTCCGTAGGTACCAGCTACTTTACCAATTCACCTGTCTGTTGTTCTGGTCCGTCCAAGCACCAGTACAGCAGGCAGCCGATGCTAGTGTGAACCCGGCATAACCGATGGACCATACAACGTCAGGCTACTTTCCCATTTTGTCATTTTAGTCTGGTCTCATGCATTATAGAATAAGAACAACGGACTGAAAAACTAATATAATGAAGGAGGCAGATGGAGCACATTCTGTGTCAAAGTATCCTTAGTGTGAAATACCATTACTGATGATGATTATATGAGGGCAATTTAACGCAACAATTTTCAAAGAAACACTTTAGAGAAAAAAAATGGAGTCGTAAAATGAAGTGAATTTTTTTTTTTTTCCAAATGACAATTTATATGAAAGTATATTGAGATGAAAACTAACAACATTCAACACTTGAGCTCATTTGTGGAAATAAGTGAATCCTTTTCGCTGGTTATAATCTTAAGGGGGTTTTCCTGAATCAAGTGTGTAAAAGTAATATAACATCAATGCACTTATCTTCATGAATCTGTGCTCTTTATATGCCACAGGTCATCTGCTCATCTGTATTCAACGGCGTCATATCCATAAGATGTGGTCGTGGCGGCCAATCGCCATATGATATGGTGTCACAGCATTGGCCACCATCACATGACCCCACAAAAAGCCAACTAAATCTTTATTCAGTACGAGCCGACATAATATAGAAATATAATCTAAAAACACATGAAAACTGCTCTACTGTCATTGAATCAAGTTCAACTTACGACTGACATGGCTGACAAATCAAACACAGATGGAAATATCAATGGAGCACAGTTGGTGAGGCGCTGTTGCCTATGCCAGGTGATACAGCTGATCTCTGCATCCATGAAGCAACTCTCCTACCTTAGGCCAGCTTCACATTGTATGTTATGGGCCGGATGTTGGGCGTATCTCCCAGACCAAACGCTGAGCCGGGCCCAGGAATCTGCCCCATCATATACCGTAATCATGTTTTCAGTACAGTATTAGAGCCATAGGGAGAGGCAGGGACTTCTATCATCACAATGACTACGATGCTGGAAGTTGTAGCTCAGCGGTTGGTCGAGGAAATATGGCCGACATCCAGATCATCTGTGTGAGGAAGGCCTCATTGTTGCTTGACCATATAATGCAGAATTTGGATAATTTTTCTATTTCAACCTTTTTAAGAATTTTGAAAATTCCAGGAGAAATCTAGAAGGATTAGGATTCCGGAATGTGTGTATATTACTGGATAGACATCAGTAGACTGGTCGATGCCTTAGCTCCACCTGTCAAGTATGTTGTACCTTGAGGGAACACCCTGGTTCACAATGATGTGATTCCTACAATTTCCAGTCACGTCTTTATTTCTGTAAGACGTCCATCAGCTTCTAAGACTACGTCAAGTACACTGTGCTTTGTTAGTATGAGATGCTGCCTTGTTCTTGGATGGACCCAGCAGAATGCAGGAGAAAGCGTCTTGGACTAAGCATAGTGTATATGAAGAAGCCTGAGAAGCAGGTGAACATGTCCCAGAAATAATGAGGAGAGTACGAGATGGAGGAAAAGCACGAGAAAGATCAAAAAGGAAGGCACCAGGTATTTTAGCTATGAAATATGTCATTGATTTCAATTGGCTTTATGTCATGTAAGGCTTTAAAAGGGTTGTCTGAATTATTTTTGTCAAAATTAATAGTGCTGATGGGGCCAATAACATAAAACAACATGACTTGCCACTCCCTGGCCCACCAGCCATAGGGTCTGGTCTTCTGTTTACAGGCCCTACGGCTGACAGCAGCGGAGAGGCCCTGTTGGTGCCATGTAACCACTGCAGCCAATAACAAGAATCAGTGGCGACCTTTTCACAACAGATATAACACTGCTATGACACCGAAAGGGTCACTGCTCAGGCCTGTTATTGGCCCCATTTGCAGCTCTATTAATTTTTAAAGGGATCCCATCATTAAAATCAAATTTTTTCTCAATCACACGTAGGAATAGTCTTAAGAAAGGCTATTCTTCTCTTACCTTTAGAAGTCTTCTCGGCGACGCCATTCAGTAGAAATCCGGGTTTTCGTCTGTATGCAAATGAGTTCTCTTGCAGCACTGGGGGCGGTCCCAGCGCTCAAATAGCACTGGGGGCGTCCACAATGCTGTGAGAGGATTCTCCAGCACTGCCTCCTCTTCTTCAGGAAAGGCCTCTCTGCACATCATCTTCTGGAGCTGGGTTCAAACTTCTATGCATGCGCAGTCGGCTCTGCCATCGGGTCTAGCCGACTGGGCATGCTCACAGGCCACAAGAAAACTTACTGTGTAAGTGGCCATTTTTCTTGTGGTCGCGGGCATACGCAGTCAGCTCTGCCTGAGGCCTAGAAGATTGAAACCCAGGATGAAAGAAGACACAGAGAAAGGGCGTTCTAGAAGATGATGGAGGTGTCGCTGGAGGTTTCTCACGCAGCATTGGGGACTGCTCCCAGTGCTTCAAGAGAACTCATTTGCATACAGACAAAAACCGGGAATTTTTCCGAACGGCAGCGTGGAGAAGACATCTAAAGATAGGAGAATAGCCTTTCTTAAGGCTATTCCTACGTGTGATCGAGAAAAAGATGTAATTTTAATGATAGAATCCCTTTATCTAGTCTTGAACATTGCGTGCTCTGCAGCTCTACCCTTGACCCTCCCTTGGTGCCACCTTAATTCACAAATCCATACAAATTTTACATATGAATACACTGATGTGTGTACTATGCCATTTTTTTTTTCTTTGACAGCCACGCATGTATAGATTAAAGGGATTCTACCATTAAAACCTTTTTTTTTTTTTGTGGATAAGACGTTGGAATAGCCTTTAGAAAGGCTATTGGTCTCTTACCTTTAGAGGCCGCCTCCTTCTTCGTCCGCAGCGTCATCTTCAATGTCTTCTTCTGGCACAGGCTCGTAACTTCTAGGCGTCAGGCCTTGAGTAGAGCAGACTGCGCAGGAGCACAGGCCACGGGAAAATGGCCGCTTGCACAGTATTGTTAGCGGCCATTTTCCCGTGGCCTGCGCGCCTTGCGCAGTCTGCTCTGCTCAAGGCCCAACGCCTAGAAGTTACGAGCCTACGCCGGAAGAAGACATTGAAGATGATGCTGCGGACGAAGAAGGAGGCGTCGCTGGAGAAAATTCTCTGGCAGCGGTGAGGATGCCCTCATCGCTGTTTGAGCACTGGGACCTGCCCCCATCGCTGCGCGAAAACTCATTTGCATACCGGTAAAAACCGGTATTTCTAAGGAACGGCGCAGCGGAGACCACATCTAAAGGTAAGAGACGAATAGCCTTCCTAAAGGCTATTCCAAAGTCTTATCCACAAAAAAAGGTTTTAATGGTAGAATCCCTTTAAGGCAAACCAAGCAATGTGGAGGCAGCCACTACAAGGTTTCCACTTACAATGATGGAAACCCCCTACATGAAGCTCTGATGACAGTGAGTTCCCCACTTCACATCCAACAGTGACAGCGTCCACTGTAAAGATCAGTAGGTTTCAATTGGTGTTTCAGTATTGTCTTTGGTGTCTGCTGATATACTGGACATTCTTAGATTTTACCAGCCCACCACATTGCAGTTTCCATTACTACCACTAAAAGCACACTGAACAAAATAGAAGAAAATGGGCCCCAAATTGCCTTGTCAGAAAATAAAAAGACAATTTCGAGGCTTGAAAAGTTGACTGTGTGAAATCAGAATCCAGAAACACCTTCGCCTGGCCTTTATACAGATGAGAGACTATAACCAGGACTGAAACTTACCCTGGTTGTGCAAAGGCAAGAGCTGTGTATGTGGAGGATGAGGATGAGCTGAAGGTGGTGGCGGTTGTGGCAAAGATGGCGGATGGGTGGCTACAGGACTCAGCACAGCAGTAAATAAATCTTCAACATCTTTTCCTTCAAGTTCTGCAAACCCAACAAAAAGAGTAGGAACCAAACATTTTTAGGAAACATTTTGATGAAAAATTTTTGGAGCCACGATAAAGTGCACACCGAGGAGGGTCATAGTTACCTGGAATTTTAGACAATTTTTCCAAAATAGCACCTATAGGAGGAAAAAACATAAAAGTCAAATATATGAAAATTATTTGGTTATTAATATGGGTTCTCTCACCAGAGCAATGTATCCCCTTATCCACAGGACGGGGGATAATTTGTATATCCAACCACAGATCAGGAGACTGGGGGATATTAGTCTGTTCTGAAAGGAGTGTTGGTTGGGCAGCAGGCACACTGCTCCATTCATTTCAATGGGGGTATCAGAGACATCCAAATTACGCTGCTCGAGCATCAATCCATTCAGTTGGGGAATAGATGTTCCCTATTCTACTGATCAGTAGGTGCCTGAGCGGTCAAACCTCCTCCACTCTGCAGGTTATCCCCAACCCTATCGAAAGGGAATAACTTGCTTTGATGGGAGACCCTTTAAGATAAAGCCAAGTTAGTTTGTGACAAAAGAGCCAGTTAAAGAGGTACTCCCATCTTCACCAGTCGTAGGAATACGTGGCCCAAGTGAGTGAACTGCCAAACATAGATCTGTTATGTTGTTTCACTAAGTCCCATAGAAAAGATTGTGAGCTATGGAAACAGCATGGCGAGCCACTGCTTATGTAATGCAGGAAGGAGATTTTTGTAAAAAAAAACAAAACAAAACAAAAAAAAAACAAAAAACAAAACAAAACAAAAAAAATTGCTGTGTGACACTATTGCCTTAAATGGGTTTCCTGGGCTAAAAATACTCAAGACCTATCCTGTTTGCCATACATAAAACCCAGAATAGAGAGAATTGGCTAAGATATAGATTCTAGTACCATAGATTATAATAGATGGATTCTAGTAATAACTGTAATAAAGATGAGATTTAGCTCTCCCTATGTTTAAAGAGGATGTGTCAGGAGACTTCACGAGACAACCTGTACACATTATGAAGTAGACCTGGTGAAAATCTCTGTCTACCTAATAGAGTCAATGATACACCTGTACAGTTTGTATTGTGAAATCCAATGACAGATCCTTTTTTTAACCCCTTCCCGACATGCGCCGTAATAGTACGGCGCGTGTCGGGTCTGTAACTATGGCGACCGCCCGGGAGCCGGGCGGCCGTCATAGCCGCCGGGTGTCTACTGCTTTAAGCAGTAGACAACCGGCTCTAATGCCTCCGATCGGTCCCCGGACCGATCGGAGGCATTAACCCCTCCGGCGCTGCTGTCAAAGGCGCCGGAGGCGCCATTTTCCCGGCGGCGCATGGGCGCCGCCATTTTGGCAGGGATCGCCGGCTCCTGGAGCATGCTCCAGGGCCGACCCCCCGTTGCCATGACAGCCGGGAGCCTTGTTAAAGGCTCCCAGCCGGTCTGCAAATTCTCTCTTTTGCAGGCTGGTGTATACAGCCTGCAAAAGAGATGATTCTTTTTTGCAATGCATTGCAATGCATTAGCATTGTAATGCATTGCATTAGTAATCAGACCCCCTGGGGTTCAACACCCCTAGGGGGTCTAATAAATGCAAAAAAAAATAAAAAAAAAAAAAGTAAAAAAAAATATAAAAAAATATAAAAAGTATTAAAAGTTCAAATCACCCCCCTTTCCCTAGAACAGATATAAAAGTAGTTAAAAACTGTGAAACACATACATGTTAGGTATCCCCGCGTCCGAAATCGCCCGCTCTACAAATCTATACAAATATTTTTCCTGTTCGGTAAACGCCGTAGCAGGAAAAATAGTCAAAAGTGCCAAACCGCCGTTTTTTCACTGTTTTAATTCTGATAAAAATTTGAATAAAAAGTGATCAAAACAATAACATTTCCCGAAAATGGTAGAACTAAAAAGTACACCCGGCCCCGCAAAAAAAGACGCCCTATGCATCCCCGTACACCTATGTATAAAAAAGTTATGGCCGTCGGAATATGGTGACTTTTAGAAAAAAAAATTTTTAACACCGTTTTGGAATTTTTTTTAGGGGTCAAAATGTAAATAAAACCATATAAATTTGGTATCCCTGGAACCGTACCGAAACACAGAATATAGGGGACATGTCATTTTGGCTGCACAGTGAACGCCGTAAAACCAAAGCCCGTAAGAAAGTCGCAGAAATGCATTTTTTCTTCAAATCCATCCCATTCTGAATTTTTTTCCTGCTTCCCAGTACATTATATAGAATAATTAATGGTAGCATCATGAAGAAAAAATTGTCCCGCAAAAATTAAGACCTCATATGACTCTAGGAGCGGAGAAATAAAAAAGTTATGGGGTTTAGAAGGAGGGGAGTCAAAAACGAAAAACGAAAATCAAAAAATGCCATCGGCGGGAACGGGTTAATAAATGTGATATTCTACACTTTAAAGTATATAGGCAACAGACGTCTGGAAGAACTACAGAAACAGCACAGCTCTCCCAACCTCTATTAATTCAGACAAGTGAAACAAAAGCATGTTTAGATAAAGTGAGAGCTTTTACCATCTGTCACCATTTTGTCTAGTTCTGGGCTGAGAATCCCATCCAACTGGTCCTCGCTTAAAGTTCGGGAGCTCTGGTTGACATTGGTGTGAGACAGTGATGATGAATCATCTGATATGGTGCCTATGTCAAGCCCCACTAAAAAGTAAAGTGAAATATACTGTTAATTTTAAAAAAAAAAAGTAAAAAAAAAATTAAATAATAATATTAATTATATTAATTATAATATTATATATATATATATATATATATATATATATATATATATTTTATTTTTTATTTTTCTGCGATATTCTAAAAAATGAGATGTACTCCAAAAGATCGTATTTGAAAGGATTTAGATTTGACAAAAAAAAACATACAAAGAAAGCAAAAATCGTAATTGTCCTAAATTCACACCAGAAAAGCTGGAAATTGGATTCATAACAGAAGAAAGCTGCTGAGATATACATGTATAGAAAGTATAAAATCATTGCGTTCTGTAGCTAAAGGCAATTGTCCACCCAGCAGTATAATGTATATACTAAGTTACTTTCCAGAAACCGATGACGCTAGGTCCACACTAGTGCTTGCTCTCCATTGCTCAGATCCATCAGGGGACCAGTACAATGGAGAGGCGGATTGCTAAAACAGCGGTTACACACAGAGCAAAAGAGAGATTGTAAATTACATGCTGAAATGTGATGCCAATGCAATGTATTTACAAGGTTACTTAAAGGGACTGTTGCTAGAACCCAGCCATGCGGATAGAGAAGTTAGGGTCACCTGAATAAAACCGTGTTTTCACCTTGTGAGTTGCTGCCGGTTTTTCTCAATATGCATATTAGCTCCAATGAGGCCGAGCAACACTCTGCAAAAATGGCGATTTATGGCAATTGCTTCACAAAGGGTAAACACCATTTGATATAGGTGACCTTAACCCATCTGTGGGACTTGGTTGATATGTTGGGCGATGGTAAAAGACTCCCTTTAATTTTTACGTAGAATGTCAGAATTTCTTCCTGAATGTTCATATAGTAGAACAATATTGAAATCCAATTCATCTAACCGTATAAAGCTACATAAAAAGTATACAATGTTTTTTTTTTTTTTTATTTAAAAAAACAAAACAAAATTAAACAAAAAAAAAGCGTGTTGCATGCATGCAAAACCCCAGTGGGCAACAATGGATTCTGAACCACCTAACTACTGGATGTTCTGGGCTTATCTTACCAAAAGGAGAGGATGAATTCTCGACCTGGAAAGTGCATAAATCAAGACCTACAGGACCCAAACCAGATAAAATGGATGATTATAACAAAGAAAAAAAGAGTGGAAGCGAATGTGTCAAGCAGCATGCAAAAATCAAAGTGTAGCGCCAAATGAGAACATAACAAGCAGGCGAGATGGTGGGAGCGTTCTAGCTGTAATACGTATCTATAGACAGGTCTAATACTAGAACACAATGACTGGCTACGTGTCAGAAGAAGAGTCTTTGTAAGACATTACCGGTCTGACTTGCAGACTTTGCAAGATCATCTGAAAGTATTCCAAAAATATCATCTTCTGTATTCAACACCTCAGACAGTTCAGCTAAGGGATCTTGAGACCCACCTTACAAAAAAGAAAAGAAAAGTACTTACTGATCAATCCTTTTGAGAGCTGCTATACTGTATCAAAGTAAAGTAAAGCCAAAGTAAAGTAAAGCCATACTAAAACATTCACAGCCTTAAGCCCCGTTCACACGGGGCAAGAGGGAGTGGATTTTGGCATGGAATCCACTTCATAATCCGCCCCCTCACAATGGTGGTCTATGTAGACTGCTAGCGTTCGTTTTTCTATTTTTCTACATGCCGCTAGCAAAAAAAAGAAACGAGCTGCCCTCTCTTCAGGCGGAATCTGCGGCTGATAAAGCTGCGGCTTCCGCCTCGCGGCAGCACACTCCGGACTAGACCCATTCATTTGGGCCTACTCCAGACCGGAGTGCTGTGACTGTTGGAAGTCATCGCAGGCGGATTTTGGCCATAATCTGACGCTGCTTCCCGCGTCAGAAGCAGGACCAAAATCTGCCAGTATGCCCCTGCGTGAACTAGCCCTTAAAGTGAATGTCTACCTTGCACCAGCTTCCCATAGTGGTAGCAGCAAGCAGCCAGAATTTTATAGATTAAAAGAAGTTTTCGAGGACTGCTTAGGACGGGTAATCAAAATGGAGTCTTGAGGTATCAAGACCAGGCCGCCCACCAAAGCATCTGTTTGAGGAGACCACAGCATTCACATGGGAGTTGCGGCATCTTCACTGCACAGATGCACATTGCATGGCATGGCATGTCGACTGCGCTTGGCATTGTAGCTCAATCCAATTCATTTGATTGAGACTGATCTGCGCACAGGCAATGAGACAGATGAATGAAATGTTACAGGCCTGAACAGTGACGGCAGCGATCCCCCAAGCTTTAGGACGACATGAAACAGCTGAACAGTGGAGGTGCCTGGTGACGGACTCCACTAATCTGATATTGATGATCTATTCTAAGGATAACCAAACTCTGGCTGCTATATAGACTTTGTGAGGAATTAAAAGTGTTTAAACCTAAAAGTGCTAAGAAAGGCAATCACTGTAAGGCTAAGGCCCCACACACTGCAGAAATGATGCAGAAAACACACTGACTCTAGACAAATCAGCTTAGAATAATGTGTAGCTTGTGGTATACAAAATACCCTATATATAGTTAAAAAAAAAACCCCTTGTTAATGCCCCCCCCCCCCCCCCCCCCCCCCTTACCATCTGTATTTTTGGAGGGTGTTGCTGCTGAACTGAGCAGGGGGTCTGACGAAGGATCCAGAAAAGAGGAGTTTAGATTTGCTTTGTACAAAACTGTAGCGGCATCCTCAGAAGAGTTCTCAATGCTGGATTTGTTTTGTCTACTGGTATCCAGAAGATTTCTCCCAAAAAAAGCCTCCTATGTATAAAATAATAATAACATAAACCTAAGTTGTAGATGGTTCAGGATCACAGGTAATTTTAATGGTCTTTAGTATATAGGTAAATTATATATATAAAAAAAAAAAAAAACTAAAATTCAAGCAATATTATGCAGGATCTTGAAGAAATATTACAGGCAATGCAGACTTAGCGGGAATCACTCTTGGGATCCCTGTGTCACGCTCCACCCCTGGAGTGCTCCTTTAATACCAGACAGTCCTGCTAATATACCAGTCAGTAGTCTGCTCTATAACAAGGCGCTCTTCATAAGAGCGGGTTTTGATGCCTCACCAATAATGTTAATCGAAATAACTACATAAACCAACATTTAGGCGTGTGCACCTGAAACAGGGATTTCATTGAAATATAGTTTTACCTGTAGATATGCAGGAAAAATTTCTTCTAATTTGTTTTTCTTTTTCCGATAGCGTTTCTTGATTTTCTCCGTGTTATCAGAGCCGGTGATGCATTCATCTATAGGAGTCTCTGGCAGAGGTTCATTCCAACCTTACAAGAAATATAAAAATATATTGTTTTATGGCATCATGCACAAAATTAAAAAAAAAAAAAAAAAAAAAAAAAAAAAAAAGGATAAGCACATTTTAAACTCAAAGATTTATTGAGATTGTCAGAGATTAAATCCCTTATCCTGATTCCTTATCATTAAAGGATTCTACCAATTAAAAACTATTTTTTCTCCCTAACACGTTGGAATAGCCTTAAGAAAGGCTATTCGTCTCCCACCTTTAGATGTCTTCTCCGCGCCGCCGTTCGGTTAAAATCCCGTTTTCCGCCGGTATGCAAATGAGTTCTCTCGCAGCACTGGGGGCGTCCCCAATGCTGCAAGAGAACTCTCCAGTGCCGCCTTCATCTTCTTCAGGAACAGGGTCTTGACGCATCTTCTTCCGGGGGAAGGCTTCAAACTTCTAGGCCTCGGGCAAAGCCGACTCTTGTGGCTGTAGGCATGCGCAGTCGGCTTTACCCTAGGCCTAGAAGTTTGAAGCCTTCCCCCGGAAGAAGACTCGTTCCTGAAGAAGATGGAGACAGCACTGGAGAGTTCTCTCGCAGCATTGGGGATGCCCCCAGTGCTGTTTGAGTGCTGAGGAGCGCCCCCAGTGCTGCGAGAGAACTCATTTGGATACCGATGAAAACCAGGATTTATACCGAACGGCAGCACGGAGAAGACATCTAAAAGGTAGGAGAAGAACAGCCTTTCTTAAAGCAATTTCGACGCGTTAGTGAGAAAAAAGTTTTAATGATAGGATCCCTTTAAGTATGTTCTATTTTCTTTTCTATATTGTGAAGAATATAAGAACCAGGCACTTAAACACTTGGTGTGAATAGGGCTGACACTGCCTCTATGTTCAAGTAAATAAAGAACTTTTTTCTTTTTTTTTTTTATTTTAGGATGCAACACTTTCTGCAGCGAAGACGTAATGTACATCATTAGTGACCTCAACAATCACATGCCGTGCATAAAAACATAGCTGCTGAGCTTAGTGATTGATCGCACTGGTCATGTGAATCCACAGCCCTGGATGGAGGGCGAGTAATTTTTTTTTTTAAAAAAATAATATTTTACACAATTTCCTGTTCCAAGAAAACCCCTTGGCTGTTCCAAAAATACACTGACAAATTAAAACAAAAACAACAACAAAAAAAGGTAAAATGAAACCAGGTCTACGTTGCAGAATAACTCTTACGTACGAACTGTTCATCTCTAATATTTCATAAGCCATTTAAGAAATAAAACTTATCAAAAGTTCACTTAAATACCTTCTTCTTTACCAGGCAGGAGTTCAGAAACTGAGCCAGAAGAATCCTTTCTAGATAAAGATCTCTTAGATTTTCCCTGACCTGTTCGGCTTCTTTGGCGCACCATGAACCCCCCAATACCTAAGAAGACAAATATGATGCCATGTCAGATATTACATATAGTTACCTTCCTAGTACAAATTATGCCAAGTATTACCATGAAGTACATTGACCACATTGCAGTTATTCACAGCCATTCTCATCCAGTTCCATCAGGAGCACAATGATGGGGAAAGATGAGTTTTGTTATATGCTGGGCGTGGGTGGTTGGGTGGAAAGTAATAGGATGATGTAGCTTTAAAAACTGCAACAAAACAGCACTGCCAAAATGGCAAGACTTTTCGATTTGGTTTTCTAATTTTATAAGTGAACTCTTTATATAAAAAGTTTCACCTGGAAATTCAAAAACTGCACTAAAAACTACATCAAAACTGCAAGGTTTTGTCTTTTGGTACAAATTATTTGATAGGAATACCAAGGACACTTATTTTTTCCCCAGAGGTGTCATGAGTCTGGAAAGGATGGGAAAAGACTAAAGTTAGGGATTACTGGGTGATGGATACAGCAGGTCATTGTGACATTTAGGATTATATCACAGATGTTTTTTTCTTTTTGTAAAAATAAAGTTTTTCACAGCCCCTACCTGGTCTGTATGGCTTTCGCTTCCTTTTCTTCATTCCATCCATTATTTCAGCACCTTTAGAGTCATCATCAATTGGTTCCCGCTCTGGACTGGAGTCTGATTTTACATCACAGTCCATTAGATCGCCCTCTAGAATACAATTGTGACATCTGATTATTACGTATGTAAGGATATACTTAAAAGGGGTTTTCAGGGCAGAATTTTTTTTTTCCTTTTTTGAAAGGACTGTTAGTGCTAGTAACGCTGGGTTAACACCAGCGTTCGGCACTCCATTCTCAGGTTTCCATCTTCTGCATGCAGGTTTCTGTCTTCTGTGGCCGTGAGCGCCGGTGAGCGTTTTATGCTCTCCGTGGTGAAACAGGTTTTTTTTTTTAAACCAGACACAGAGTACTGCATGTCTGACTCTGTGTCCAGTTTAAAAGAAAAAAAAAAAAAAAAAAAAAAGTTTTGCCGCGGAGAGCATAAAACATTCATAGCCGGACACTTTTCAAACCTATTCAAATGAAAGGGTTTGAAAGATGCCGGCAGGTTTCAGTCTCCTGCCCAGTTTTGTGCAGGAAATGGAAACCTGCAGAATGGACTCCCGGGCGCAGATGTGAACGAGCCCTAATGGATTAATAAGTGCACTCATATACCTTTAGCAGTATGTGGAGTGATTTCTGGGTGTATCTAGTTGCTGTTTGCACACTCTGCATTTGTTTGCAAGGTGTACCTTCCTGTGTAGCTTCTACATTAGTTCTCTCTCACTCAATCCCCCCTCCTCTCTCACCCAGATACACTCCCCACCCCTGTCTCACTAGCCTAGCTATCCCACCATTACTAGCCGCTCCCAAATCTCTCTAGCCTAGCGATCCCACTCATTACTAGACTTTCCCACCCTTCCCCCATCTCCCTAGATAACCTATTCCACGCACTACTAGCAGAGAGGAAAAGAGGGTGAGCCGTTCCCACACACAGGAAGGCTTGGAAAGTATTGATGGAGCTGAGGGAAAGGAAGAGTAATGGCGATGTTCCATTTTGGTAGTGGTGATACGGAACGTCACCGGATTATCAGAAAGAGTCCCTGGGGGTCACATGACTGCTCCAGGGATATGGGTAATTATGGATTTATTTTTTTTTAACCGACATAAATTAGAAGTTAGGCAGCGGGAGGGGGTTTAGTTTGGTTTGCAAAAAAGGAAGTTCAACCCATATGCTGTTTATACAAAAGCATCAAACTTTAACAAGCCTGGATTATTTTTAATATTTTTTTTATGTTTTAAATTACTTAATGTAGGGAGCCAAATGAGAGAAGGAACATTGA